>NC_142041.1:68063110-68244360 GCF_982192425.1 Myodes glareolus | reverse complement strand
CAATTGTCTAATCCAAAGTCAGATAGTTGTGACCTTTAAAAAGCTTGCTATGTGGTGGTGGCACATGTCTTTAATCCCAGTACTTGGGAGCCAGAGGCAGGCAGATCTCTATGAGTTCGAGGCCAGCCTGATCTACAAAGCAAGTTCCAGGACAGACAGGGCTACACAGAGAAACCCTATCTCGGAAAACCAAACAAACAAACAAAACAACAACAAATATACCACCACTTCACACAAACACACTTAAGTCAGAAACCATCATCATGTTGGAAACACAGGATAGTTGATCCAAGGTGGACTTGATTAGTATGAGGACCAAGGGACTCAATATTGAGATGAGGTTAACCCACCAGGGGCACATTAGGTAGAGAGTTCTGAAGTCATGGATAATGGAACAATTTTTTAAAATCAATTAATTTATTTTTATTTTATGTGCATAGGTGTTTTATCTGCATGTGTCTGTGTGAGGGTGTCGGATCCCCTGGAGGCAGAGTTATGGCAGTTGTGAGCTGCCATGTGGGGGCTGCGAATGGAACCCAGGTCTCTGTAAGAACGGCCAGTGCTCCCAACTGCTGAGCCATCTCTCCAGTTCCAGGGGACATTTTTGATAAAGTCCATATCCTAAAGTTTGCTTGAATTTTTTCTTTAGAAACTCTACTTACATCAGACACAGAGTCCATAACTGTGATATCAATACTCTGCAGGCTGAGGCAAGGGCGTCATAAGTTCAAGACCAGCCTGGGGGAAACTCTGTCTAACTATATAAAAAAAAACAAAGAAAGAAAAAAATGAAAACCCCTTAAAAGAAGGGAACTGTCCCAGACATCCATGTCCTTACGTAGCTCAAGAAACTGAGTCACAGCAGCCAGTGGCTGAGGGACCACGCCTCTCTTCCTGCACCTTTCTTGTCCTGCCATTCTAAAAAGTCAGATCCAGCATCCAACAGCCGAAAAAATTCACCTGCCAGAAAGCCAGCACACCTGCCCAGTCTCCTTTGACAGCTGTACAGACTCAGCTTCTCTGTGAATACTAAGACTTAAGAGACTTTACACGTGATCTCAGAGAATCCGGTGACTCACCCCCTAAAGGTCAAATTAGCTGTCAAGACCTGACTGCCCGGTTTCTGAGTAGCCACGGGCTTCCCAAACAGGTCAAAACCAGTCTCTTGTCTGAGCAATCCCTCTCAGCTGTTGCTGTCTTTTGCCTTGCGACCTACGAGTGTCATCCTCCCTGAACTCCAAACAGACTCTATGGATTCCATGGCAAGGAATTTAAAAAATCTAAATGCCAGCCTGAGTAAAGTAAGCAACACTCTTTAGCAAAACATATTTTCTGCTCAATGGAACTTTCCATCCTAATGTGGCTTAACCTCTGACCCTTCACAGAAATGGAAATGTTTTTCTGGGTGCCCAGTGGCTAGAGGAAAGGCTCTTGAGTCTATACCTTATGAACAGGTATACCAGGCAGCAGCTGGGGTCGCTCTCCTTTCCTCCCCTCCCTTCCCCTCCCCTTCCCTCCCCTCCCCCTTCCCTCCCCTCCCCCCTTTCTTCTCCTTCCCTCACTTCCCCCCACTCCCTCCCCCTTCTCTCCTCTCCTCTTCCCTTCCTCCTTTCTTTCTCTCCTTTTTTATTTTTAAACAGAGTCTCACGACCTTTGGGTGCCCTGGAGCTCACTGTGTAGACCAGGGAGGGACCAGGCTGATCTTGAGCTCACAGAGACCTGCCCACCTCTGTAGGAACCCGGTGGGGTTTCTTATTTATGAAGTAAGCCCTCCACAGTTAACACACCTCCAGACCCAGATCCTGGCCCCATAGTATAAAAATGAAGAATCAAAAATGAATAAAGTTTCAAGGCCAGCCTAATCTACATAGTGATCCCAGGAGAGACCCCCATCTCAAACAAACAAAAATGAATAAAGGAGAAATGAAGGTGGAGTGGAAAGAAATTCAAGTTAACCCCAGTAAGATGAGAAGTCCTACAGACTAAAAGTGCGTAGGCTAGGATGGATAGAACTGATAATTCTAGGCCATTAGTATTACTTTTATACTAATAATGTTATTATTTTTTTATTTTTTTCACCACTATACAAACGAGGATAATGTTATTATTTTTAACACTTATTATTATTTTATGTATAGCAATGTTCTGCCTGCGTGTGTGTCTGTCCACCATGTGCATGTTGGCCGGAAGAGGATGCTGGGTCTCCTGGGACAGGAGTTATAGACACTTGTGAGCCTCCATGTGGGTGCTGGGAACTGAATCCAGGTCCTCCAGAAAAGTGTTCAATCCTTTTAACAGCTGGGGCATCTCTCCACTGCCCCAGATCAACTTCAGACAAGAGTGAGATGATCTGAGGGTACACCTCACAAGGAGACCCCAACTTAGCATGAACAGGCCCTGGCCAAACACCCAGTGCTAAAATTAAATACATACATAAATTTATGTAATTACAAGTAAAACAGACAATTTGGAAGGCAACTTTGGGATGCGATGTGTGTGAGTGTGTGTGTGTGTGTGTGTGTGTGTATGTGTGTGTGTGTCCAGTGTGGCTTCAGACTTGAGATCCTTCTATTGCAGCCTCCTGTGAGTTAGGATTACAAATACACGCCATCATGCCTGACTATTTCAATATTTTGACCAAGAAAGATATTTCTTGGCATTTGTCCTGCAATAAGACACCAAGTAGATCCAAGAATGTGCAAGGATATCCAAAACTGTATGGTATTTGAAGATTGAAAACCAAACACTGCCAAATCCCTCAACAAATAAGTAATGAGCACCGGTTCCGTGTGTTTGCTCGGCCTCACACCGTCACTGTGCCCTGGGTCCTGTTGTTTCTCACATTCTCTTTTTTTTTTTTTTTTTTTGGTCTTTTTTTTTTTTTTTTTTTTGGTTTTTCGAGACAGGGTTTCTCTGTGGCTTTGGAGCCTGTCCTGGAACTCGCTCTTGTAGACCAGGCTGTCCTCGAACTCACAGAGATCCGCCTGCCTCTGCCTCCCAAGTGCTGGGATTAAAGGCGTGTGCCACCACCGCCCTCTCACATTCTCAAGGATTTTGTTCGACTGTGCTCTCCTCCTCCATTGGCTCCTCCTCTCCCAGTGGAGAGGTATGTTGTCCCATTGGTACAAACCATGACATCATCAGATTTAAAGGCAAACACTTGCATCCCCAGCTGTCCCGTCTCACAGGTCAGGGCCACACTTAAGTTGTGTCCCTCCAGTTGCCGCATGCACCTTGCCTTGTGTTTTCCTCTGAGCCACAGTTCTAGTTTGTCTCTTCACCACTTTGGCAAATTCAAATGTCGTGCTTAGTTCTCCCTGTTTTCATCTCCCTGTTGAAATAGTTGGCAGATAGACCAGCACAGCACGAGACAGGTGTTCTTGCTCTTTCTGGAGGATGCTCCCTCTTAACTCACCATTTTACTGCTTCCTCCTGGATGCTGAGGTCCACACCGACCTGTCAGAGGCTCAGCTCCTTCATGCCTACGCCCTTCCCTTCCCAACGATCACATCCTACCCAGAGCTTTCAATGACATCTAAATAGATGACTTCTGGATAGTTCTCTCAAAACCTTTCCGTCATTCCAAGAGAGCACAAAACCTGTGACCATTTCCACTTTGATGCCTAATAGATCACACACCCGCCCTCCCAGTCAGCATTTCTTTTCTCCACATATGTCTCTTAAAACCTGAGCCTCCGCCAGTGTCTTCCAGATTATCTGGTGTCCCTGCCAGCTACCCACATGCTCAGGACGACGCCTTCCAGAGCCTCACATTGCCCTTCAACTCTCGTTCCGTCACAGCCCTTTAGTTTTCAGTACTGTCACGTGCCCAGTGTGCTTCCTGAGTGAGTCCATACCAGTGTGTTCCTGAGTAAGTCCATACCCAGTGTGTTCCTGAGTCAGTCCGTAACCAGTGTGCTTCCTGAGTGAGTCCATACCCAGTGTATTTCTGAGTCAGTCCATACCCAGTGTGTTCCTGAGTCAGTCCGTACCCAGTGTGTTCCTGAGTCAGTCCGTACCCAGTGTGTTCCTGAGTGAGTCCGTACCCAGTGTGTTCCTGAGTGAGTCCATACCCAGTGTATTTCTGAGTCAGTCCGTACCCAGTGTGTTCCTGAGTGAGTCCGTACCCAGTGTGTTCCTGAGTCAGTCCGCACCCAGTGTGTTCCTGAGTGAGTCCATACCCAGTGTGTTCCTGAGTGAGTCCGTACCCAGTGTATTTCTGAGTCAGTCCGTACCCAGTGTGTTCCTGAGTGAGTCCGTACCCAGTGTGTTCCTGAGTCAGTCCGTACCCAGTGTGTTCCTGAGTCAGTCCGTACCCAGTGTGTTCCTGAGTGAGTCCCACAGCTCTCGCTGGACTCCTGGAACCTTGGCCTCCAAGCTTTTCTCAGATGTGGCCTCCTGTCTACATGTCCACTCCCCCAGTAGTCTGATATCTAGTTAGCAGCTCAAGTCGGTTTATAAAATCATAAGGAAGATGACATCCCATGACTGTGCATAGCCTCAGGTAAACTGGGTAAGACCGTGCAAGTTGGGAATCTCGGCAGTTGGGAGAGTAAGGCAGGATCCGTAGTTCAAGACCGACCTGCTCTAAATGAGACCCTTAGTTTGCTTTCTAGTGCTGTGATAAATACCATCATCACCAAAAGCAATATGGGGGAAGAAACACCCGCCCCAGGTAGCACCAACCCCACGGGCCCCTCCCATTTCAATCATTAATCAAGAAAATGCTCCCAGAAACAGGTCTACAGGCCAATCCTATGGAGGCAATCTCTCAACTGAGAGTCCATTTTATCAGAAAGGTCTACGTTTGTGTCAGGTTGACAAGACTCGCTAGCACAGACTGTTTCATAAAACCAAAACACTATAAAAGCAAAGCAAAGTGACGGTTGATGTGTCGGTAATCCTGACATCCGGAGGCTGAGGCTAAGGATGGATACGTGTTCAGTGCAAGCCTGGGCTACCTAGTGAGACAAAAAATAAAAATAAACAGCAAAACAACCACAGCAACCAAAGCAATCTGTTCAGACATTCTGGGTCATTTAGAATAAACGACACGTTTCTCATCGCGGTCCTTCCACTAGGGCCACAGGAAGTCAGGCGTCTGCGAGTCACCTGCTCAGCTTCTAAAGTCCTCTGTGGCTGAGCATTAGCTCCGGAAATCAGCCCAAGCTCGTCTCAGACGATGACTACGCATTCAATGCTGTGAAGTATGTTTTAACTTTGTGGTACTAAAGGCAGGACCCTGCAGGGCCTTCATCATGTCAGATTACTATGTAGTGTTAAAGAAGTTGGAAACATAATGGAAAGTTCCTGTATACGTATCCACCTAGATTCTCCAACTGTTAACATGGGTCCCCATTTGTCTTATTTACACCCCTACTCCTCTCTGTCTCTCTGTCTCTCTGTCTCTGTCTTCTCTCTCTCTCTCTCTCTCTCTCTCTCTCTCTCTCTCTCTCTCTCTCACACACACACACACACACACACACACACACACCATCTTTCTTTTCCTCTTGTAGCAATTGTGTAAACAGAAGAAGCTATGACCCCCTGGTACTTCAGTGTGAGTCTGAGCTGCAGGGACCTTCCTGTCCACAGCCATGGTCTCCAGACGCCTAACAGTGACTTGCTAAAACCACCTAATCCACAGACTTCCATCAGATGGTCACTACTGTCTCCACAATTTTGATTTCCAGGACACCTCAGACAGCCTTATCTTGTATTAACATGTTATTTTAAAGAGCACAGGTTATTAACAATGTAATTGCCCCCTAGTTTGAATTAGTCTGATGTCATTTTGAGATTTAAGTTTGCCATTCTTTGCTAGGAATACTGTAGTGGTTAAGACTGTGTTTTTCTTGTTGTATGGCATCAGGGTGACAGGACTTGTGTCATTGTGGACACTGCCATTTATCACTCGGTTGTTTGCAGAATTTTTTATTATAAAGTTAATTAATGAGTACTTTCTGTTCACTGGTTAATAAAAGAGGTTTCCTTGTTTATTTATTTGTAGCTGTTACTATGATGTATTTATATCTGATTTTGCTCATTCTGAGATGAATATTAATGTAGCTAACTGACCATCTCTCCAGATTGTCTCGAATTTGGCCAGTGGACTTCCCACAAAGCTGACCTTTGGCATGGCCCCTTCATTCTCTGAGCTCTTTTCTCTACAGACTCATCCTACTTTGCCTTGTCCCTGTCCTTGGAGCAGCTCCTCCTCCAGGGAGCATTAGATGTCTGCATTTGAAGGTATTTTAGAGAACAAGATCAGGAGGTTGGAATGTTCCTTGTGCCCCTGTGTCATGTAATATGGAGACCATCAGGATGGAACCAGACTGTCATGTTATATGGGGACCATCGGGATGGAGCCAGACTGTCATGTTATATGGGGACCATTGGGATGGAGCCAGACTGTCATGTTATATGGAGACCATTGGGATGGAGCCAGAGTGTCATGTTATATGGGAACCATTGGGATGGAGTCAGAATGTCATATGGAGGCCATTGGGATGGAACCAGACTGTCATGTTATATGGGGACCATCAGGATGGAGCCAGACTGTCATCATGTTATATTGGGACCATCGGGATGGAGCCAGAGTGGCAATCTGCTTCATTGCTACAGGTTTTCATTTTGATCACCCGAAACTTCTAGCTGCCAGATAGCTTCTGTTAACCAGAGATGCCTGGTTTCTAGCCTTTTCCACCATCTCCTACCCCTCAAAGCTAGTATTATGTGGACCACAATAGCCAATTCCCAAGCCCTTTATCATTTTTGACTGGCTTTGGTCAGTGAGATGCCACTGCAGGAAGAGAGCAGGGTGTGTTTACTGCAGCTTCTTGCTGTATCATCCCACTGCAGGAAGAGAGCAGGGTGTGTTTACTGCAGCTTCTTGCTGTATCATCCCGTATGACCTTGAACTCCAGGCACTTCAGCTTAAGCTCCCAAATGCTGGGATTACAGGATTGTACCATAATATTTTTAAACCCCCCAATCTTGTTTTATTTTTGAGACAGGACCTCACAAGTGGCCCAGAATTCCTTAAATATCCAAGGATGACCTTAAACTCATATTTGAGCTGGGTAGTGGTGGTGCATGCCTTTAATCCCAGCACTTAGGAGGCAGAGACAAGTGAATCTCTGTGAGTTCGTGGCCTGATCTACAGAGCAAGTTCCAGAACGGGTTCTGAAGCTACAGAGAAACCTTGTCTCAAAAAATCCAAAAACCCAAAATCAACAAACAAACAAAAAACAAAGAAAAAGAAAAACTTGTATGCAAAACGCTGTTATTATGATGAACGACCACATGGTTTATCACCTAAACATGGAAAGTAAAAGAGGGTATTATTAATAATTTGGCCAGGACAACAGGCATAAACACCCATAAGTATGAAGGAATTTGGGGCATGCAGTCATCCTAGAATAAATTTACTTCCATAATATTTAAAATATTTAATAATAAGGCCACACATAGTAACATACAGAACAGAACAGCTCTTGTTAGCTAGTTCCCTATGTTCATCATTGCTGTGCACTGAACGCTTGCGTCCCTTCAAGTTCATGCACTGAAGTCCTAGCCTTTAGAATGATGGACTTGCGGGTCTGACCTTGGGGAAGTAGCCAGCTCAGGAGATGAAGAGGTAGGATTGGTGCACTTGGAAGAGGGACTCTCCGGTGGGGTGTAAGTCAGTGCTAGAGCGCCTGTTTGCGGCCTGGGGTGGTTCACTCCCCAGAGAGGGGGCAGAGGGGAGAAAGAGGAAGTCTTTCTCTTCGCCATGGGACGTCACAAGACCTGGACTTCAGCATCATGGTTAAGTCACTTGGACCGTGGTACTTTGTGATGATGTCCAAACTGATGGCACCAGTCGTACCGCTGTCGGAAGTATGATTTGTGGGCCACTTTCTATTCCAGGGCAGAAGGGAAGGCCTGTGTTTTGAAGAGAGTATAGTTGGCAATAAGTCTATTCCTATAATCTCGTGCTAATGGAGTGACACACAGCCTAGCATAGCAGTAAGTGATGGATGGTGATAACCCTGAGTTCGCGGCTAATGCCTCCCATTGCAAGCCAGACCTGTTCCTTTGCCTCTCGGAGCCCCTTTCCCTCTCTTAGCCCCACAAAGAGGGGAGAGTAATAATACCAGCTTCACAGAGCTGTTGTGAGCATAGCACAGATAAAGGAAAGAACATGCCATCCCATGCGGGTGACCAAAAAGTGAGACTTTTGATACAGGCTGTGATATGAGATGGCATACTCCACATGCCCACCAGATATGACGCGATGCAAGAAGGGTTACTCTTTGCCCCTACTCAGGGGAATCTCAAGGTTTTATAACTTGAGCAATCATAACCTTACTGCTGGATTTGACAGTACCCATCTGTGGTCTCCGCACAGGCTGAAGCAAGAGAGAACCTTGACTTTGAGGCAGCCTGGTATATATAGTGAGACCTGTCTCTCTATCTGTCTGTCTGTCTGCCTGCCTGCCTGCCTGCCTACCTATCTATGTGGCCAGACTGACCAGGAGACATTTCAATTAAAAGTAAATTCGGAAGACCCGAGTTGTAACTCAGTCACAGAGTACTCGCCTGGCATACACAAGACCCTGGGTTCAATTCCCAGTACCACACACACATACAAAGTAAAACTGAGTATTATTCAACTCAGAGAACTGTTTTATGGAGACAATCTGATAACAAACGCCAGGACTTTCTCATTGTATCACCATGATTAATGTTCCATACGTGTCTAGTGTTCAAGATGGCGACTCCCTAAAAGCCTGGCCAGAGGCTCACTGAAGGAAGTTCACAATGGAGCAGGCTCTGGAGGATTTTTTCGGAATGGCTAGCACGTCCTTTAATCTGCCTGGAGGTCAGTATTAAAGGGCAATATTTAGATTTCAAAACAATCTTTCCCGACCATACGTCAACAAAGAGAAAAGCCAAACAGGTCTCTGCTCTTCCCTGTAGGATCTCAGTTGTTAGTGAAGCTTCTGTTGCTTAGCGTCTACGTCAGTAAAAGAAATGTGCGGACCAGTTAAATACTTCATGTCATCTGCGAAGCAAGTCAGAGAAATGGCATCGTTCCACCCACCAGCCACTGTGTTGCCGGCGTACAAAGGGTTTCACAAGCAGTAAGTGCACTTACCAGTTGCTGGTGCAGAACCAAATAAAAATAAATCTTCCCAAAGGAAGTTGAATAAGGGAAATGGGCCATTAGCTGACGTTTCTGGAACACCATCCTTGTCTTATATAAAAAGGCCTGAGAGATGGCCGGATGCATGGTGATTATTCCAGGTAAAGCGTTCGTGGCAATCCCGTCTCTGACTTTCTGGGGTTGATACACTGCATCTAGTGAGTTACCCCGCGAACTAAACAACAGGCATAGGGATGATACACACCTTAATTGAGTCAGGGATAAGATTTGCTGCCTGAGAGATCTGTAAACAGTTAGAGTAAGATATCAATTATTTTTCAAGCCACCAATAGAGGTGAAGACTAAGCAGAGAAGCCACAAAGAACACGAAAGCTGCAAATTCAAGCAGACGAGACGATAACGGCCTCACTGTATAAGCTGCACGATAGATGGGCTTCCTTCTAACACGCCCTCTCCCGCCTTCTCCAGAGTCACACCCTTCTGAAGTGCTGCTATCCAGACAGCGTGGGCAGCGCACTGGCAGGGACAGCACTGGCTTTAGTGTGAAGCTTCTCTCCCAGCAGGAGGTTCAGCTTCTGGTTTCTGAGTCTGGACAGTTTTAGAGCACCGGGCCAAAGGGCACATTACACTCCACGTCTGCACATACCTCAGGAACTTTCAGACTTGTGTATGTCATCTCAACCTTCCAGTATAAAGTGTGGGGCGGGGCTTTGAGGTGTTCTCCAAAGGCCAAAGGTCAACCAGCCAGCTCAGCTCCTGGAAGTCCAGCAGCCCTGAGGTGGGGCTCTTGCTTTAAGAACTCCCTTCCCGAGTAGGGGAGGAACGGGGAAAGCTTGGTGGCCAGGGATGGGGGGGGGGGGGGGAGGTAGGATGAATATGGGATCAGGGAACAATATATTTCAACTAAGGGAGCCATTTTAGGGTTTACAGGAGACTTGATTATATATGGGATCCCAGGTCCAAGGAGAAATCCCCCAGATTGCTCTCTGGACAGAGGAGAGGGTGCCTGAACCGGCCGTGGCCCATGACCATACTGATGTATATTTTGCTTATCACCATAGATCCTTCCTCTGGCGAAGGACGGCTATGCAGTCGGAGGCCCACATTGGAGCACCGGATTGAGCCCCCCGAGGTCCGGAGGGGGAGCGGAAGGAGGAGGAACATGAAAAACGAAATCAATACTGCGAGGGATGCTATCACCCACTGATACAAGGGAACGGATCTGATGAGAGTTTACCAGGGCCAGCCGGACTGGGACTGAACGAGGACGTGATCTAGCCAGATTCTCGGAATTTGGCCGGATTCTCTGACTGTGGCTGGCCCGGGGTCTTTCTGAAAAGCCATTGACTATGACACTGGGACCTGTTTCCTCTGCATATGCTGGATTTTGGGGATCCAGTCTGTTTGGACGCTCGCCTTCCTGGACCTGGAGGGAGGGGGAGGGAGCTGGAGCTTCCCACAGGGCAGGAAACCCTGACTGCCCTGGGGGACGGAGGGGAAGGAGGGGGGGAGTGGTGGGAGTGGGAGGGTGTTGGGAGGGGGGGCGGAAATGGAAACTTTTATAATTTAATAAAATTTACTAAAAAAAAAAATAAAAAATAAAAAGTCAAAAAAAAAAAAAAAGAACTCCCTTCCCTCCTTCTCCTTCTCCTCCTTCCTTCTTTCACTCTGCACTCTTCAAAGGCTTTGGTTGTAACAACTGCATCTGTGCACACAATCTTATTGCTCATACTCGCCCCGTCCTCCCTCACTCCCCCTGATCCGCTTTACCTCCCATCTCCCAGCTAGGAGTCCCTCTTGTGGAGCAGGATGAGGGGGAGAGTGTATTAGGGTTGCTTGTGTGAGCATGCGTTGGTTTTTGTTATTGTTGTTGTTGTTTTAAATGGGAGCGTGGGCTCCTTAATTAGCAGCTATGTTTAGGAGCCAGAGACCACAGGCGAGAAGTCAGGGTGAAATATCTACCCAAGATGGTTTAAAGACATCTCTCTCTGGGACTGGAGAGATGCCGCAGAAGTGAAGAGCACACACAGCTCATGCAGGGACCCGAGTTTGCAGCACCCTGCCAGGTGCCTTGCAGCAGCCTTACTGCAGCCGCAGGGGTCTGTTCCCACTGAGCGCAGCTGGTGGAGCCAGCTGTGCCAGGACATCGCTTCTCCTCCCTCTAGCCACATTTTCTCTCTCTTTCCTCTCCCTTCTCCATTTCCTTTCCCGTGGCCCCACAGTTGCCATGTATCAAATTCCCGCACCATGTGCTCTTTCACGTCTCCTGAGCCCCGCCCCTCCCTAGATGTAAACGGCACATTTAGCTGGGAAGACAGCTGACTTGCAATCTGACCAAAGCGATCTGCAGAAGGGAGTTGATGGATGGCCGGTCGGCCAGCTCACCACTGTGGCCTTGCTTTGTGTTCCTCTGTGATTTCGTCAACTCTACGGAGGGAACATTGGACTTGTCTGTGTGAGGGACTCTTACACAGGATCCGTCATTGCTTGAGTTTCTGTGAGTTTAAACTCCAAACGTTGCACATTAAGGGTAAACTTTGAATCACACTGTGTGAGAAAAGACTCTATTTTCAATAAGGGGGGGGATGACAAAAAGTCCCAGGGACCTGAACACAAGTTGAAAGGAGGGTGCTTCTGTAAGTCATGTGTGGGAGTTCTTGACACGCGTGTACCTACACGTCATGTCTTCGTCTGTAGCCTTTGCAATATCCGTTGACAACCCAGTAGCAGCTTCAATCAATACTGTTACTGAAGTAATACTTAGGATGTGGTTATCATCACATGATACTGATGTATGACGATGTAAGTCATCAAGAGTCAACGGAACCACTTCGCTAATTGTCACTCCCAGCCTGCACAGCGATCCCACTGGACTTCATTCTGGCCCTTATGTTTTTATTGTTTGTCTTGACAATCCCCAGGGATAAGGAACTGGGTCTTTGTTGGCTTTCCTGTAAACTGGTATGACGGCTGCTAAATAGGTACTAAATTTTTCTTGAATATGACTAGCTACACAATAGACGATAATTATGGCTACTGGAGCTTGAGACAGGGTAGGAACTATATCCGTAGATGAGCCTTATTTATCAAATGTTGTCAGCATAATCAATGCACTAACCATCTCCCAGAGAAACACAACTGCCCATGCAAACGGTGCTGCCTGCATCCGCAAAGAGAGTACATAGTATTTCTCAGCAAATGATAGAGGCTTTGACCTGGGTCAAGACTCAGAACTGAGTTCTGATTTTCAAACACAACTTGGGTCTTAATGTACCTTGTGCATACTTCAACTCCATCAAGAATGCAGGAAGCAGAGCACTAAACCCCACTGCCATCATGTCCTGGTTCGGGTTACTATTGCTGTGACAAACACCATGGGCAAGGGGATGGCTCAGTAATTAACAGCCCTGGCTGCTCTTCCAAAGGTCCTGCGTTCAATTCCTAGAACCCCCACAGTGGCTCACAACCATCTTTAACAGAATCTCACTCCCTCTTCCTGTATGAAGAAGACCCGGATTAGGCATAAACCAAACCCAAACATGTGTTTTCACAGAGAGATCCTTTATTACGTGGGGAAGAAAAGTTAAAGTGGCTGCTTTCTGACTCAGGCAGCAAAACAGCAGCAGGTGACCTTGCAGGCGTAATTTTAAATAAGAGAAAAAAAAGGGGGGAGTCTGTGCTAGAGTGGGCAAGGATGTGGTGGTATTTTTAGGTTGGGCATGTAAATTATGAGAGTCAAAAAGGGCTCTTTATTGCTAGACTTTAATACTTTGGTAGCTGGACCTTGGAAGTCAGCCTCAGGAGGAGGAAGTGGCCAAATAAGGGGATAGACTTTGGAGGCTAGCTCTAGGAATGTCATCCAATGGTCTTCAGCCCTGCAGAGGGAATGGGGGAGGAGGGTAAGGCCTGCCAGAGCCATACTCATCACACTTGAGTTGAACAGTCCCTTCAGGGTATGAAGACATACATGCAAACAAAACACCGATATACATAAACTATATAAATAAACAAGTCATTAAAACAACAAACCCCACCACAACCAAAAACAAGTTGGGGACGAAAGGGTTAGTTCAGCTTATGCTTCTGCGTCTCAGTCATCAAAGGAAATGAGGACAGGAACTCAAGTAGGGGTGGAACCTGGGGCAGAAACTGATGCTGAGGCCACAGAGAAGCTGGAGAGGCGCCTCTTACAGGCCTGCTCCCCATCAGTTGCTCAGCTTTCTATAGAACCCATGACCGCCAGCCCAGGGATGGCCCCACCCACAGTGGCCTGGGTCCTCCTAATCAATCCTTAATTAAGAAAATGCCCTACAGTCTTGCCTACAGCCTGATCTTTTGGAGGTATTTTCTCAACTGAGGCTCCCGCCTTTCAGATAACTCTAGCTTGTGTCGGAGCTGACATAAGACTAGCCAGCACATTGTTACCATTTTCCTGTTGTGAGGGACACCACGACCTAGGTAACTCTTATAACTAAGGAAAGCATCTAACTAGGTGCTTGCTTTCAGTGTTAGAGGGTCAGTTCATGACCATCATGGTGGGAAGCAGATAGGCATGGTGCTGGGGCAGTAACTGAGGCTTTAATTCCTTCACAGGCAGGAGAGAGAGAGAGAGAGAGAGAGAGAGAGAGAGAGAGAGAGAGAGAGAGAGAGAGGAAGAAGAAAAGAAGAAGAAGAGGAAGAGGAAGAGGAAGAGGAGGAAGAGGAAGAGGAAGAGGAAGAGGAAGAGGAAGAGGAAGAGGAAGAGGAAGAAGAAGAAGAAGAAGAAGAAGAAGAAGAAGAAGAAGAAGAAGAAGAAGAAGAAGAAGAAGAAGAAGAAGAAGAAGAAGAAGAAGAAGAGACTACGCTTGGCCTGGGGTTTTGAGTCCTCAAAGCCTGCCCACAGTAATACACCTTCTCCAACTAGGCCACATCTTCTAGTCCTTTCCAAACAGTTCCACTAACTGGTGACAGAAACAATAGACAGAAAGATTTGCTTTGGTTCCCTGTTTCAGTCCAGCTCAGCTCCTCAGCTCAGGGCGGAGCAAATGTGTGGCGGTGTCCATTCATCACGGTAAAGAGTGGGAGAGGAGCCTGGGGCTTGACTTAACCTTCCATTGCGTAGGTTTCCTCTGAGACTGACACATTCCATCCTGCAGATGTACTCTTTAAATAGGAAGGTAAGCAACTCAACTCAGGAAGTCCCTGAAACTGACCAGACTCACACCATCTACCTCTTCCAGAGTTTAGCAATAAAAGCTGAGGGTCCCCGTAAGAGGAAGGGAATTTGAACTGCAAAGAGGACTCTGGGACCAGATGCCTGGAAGAAGCAGGAGCCGGTTGAGCTGCCAGGAAGAGGTTTAGACCAGAGCCATTTGGAAAGGACACCCTCCAAACTGCTGAACTGCTTGCAGGCTGTGCCATGTCTTCAGGCTCCCTGGGTTTGTGTTGTCACCCATGCTGGTGAGTGCTTTGGTGAGACAGCTGTCTTAGGGTTATTTCTGCTTCTGTAAGTAACCCCTCATTCATATTCCTTAAGTCACTCCAATAAAACTCATTGGCTCACAAGTTGGACTTTGGTGGCTTCCATACTTTGGTCTATTGTGGGTTCTGTATTTGGAGTGAGTGGACACATGTATTGCATCTCCCCAGGAAACATTTGTTATAGAACACCAAAGGCCTTCTCCTACTTCTATGAACTATGTTTTACCAGCTAAAGTTCCCATGGCCATCTCAAATCGCTCCACCCATGGGGGCCCAGTGTTTCAAGCATGGCCATGTGGGGACCACTCACACAGGAGCCAGAGCAGCGCCCTTGTCTGAGCTCCCGCATACGTATACAGATAAGCCTGGCATGGCAGGGTACCTGACAGCTTTAGTGAAGGACTTAGCAGGTATGATTAAGAATGGAGGAGAAGGAAGATACCCTGCCTGATCTGAGTGACTTCCACAGAGCAAAAGGGTGCATGCAAATAAGAGGATGCCACTGGAGAAACAGGAGTGTGCCAGGGCTGCCGCCAAGGAAGGCAGACTACACCAGAAGACAGAAAAGCCGAGGAAATGAATTCTCCTCCGCTAGAGCCTCTAAATCAGCCTTCTCAACCTGTGGTTCACGACCCCTCTGTGGGTTGAATGACCCTTTCACAGAGGCTCGAACATCAGCTATCCTGCAAATCTGATATTTACATTATGTTTCATAACAGCAGAAAAATTAAAGTTATGAAATAGTAATGGAATAATTTTATGCTGGGGGGGGTGTCAACACATCATGATTGTATTAAAGGGCCACAGCATTAGGAAGGCTGAGAAACACTGCTCTAGAAAGAATACAGCCTGCAGGCCTACTGTGACCCCCACAACTGTAGGAGTCTACATTTGTGTTACCTCCAGGCACCGAATTGTGCTTGTTTGCTAGATCAGCAGTAGGAAGCTAGTGAAACATGGCAATCTACTTCCAGGATTGTGTACGAGCATCAGATAAAATCAGCGAGTTGATTTTTATTGGTGGTGGTTTCTCGAGACAGGGTGTCTGTATGTTATAGCCCTGGCTGCCCTGGAATTCACTCTGTGGACCAGACTGACCTCGAACTCAGAGAGATCCACCAGCCTCTGCCTCCCCAGTGCTGGGATAAAAGTGTGAACTACCACCGCCTGGCTCAGCTCAGAATTAATGTGGCTTCTGACACGTTAGAAGAGGGGAATATATGCCATTACCATTTGATAAAGAGCTTTGTCCCTCGGGATGTAACATAAAACACAATTTTGTTTCCATCTTCTTTGAGTTATGGCTCATAGTTTCAAATATTAGGAAGGGCCGATGGTAGACATGTAAGGGGTGGGGCGATGTAAGTCACTGCCATGACTCTCTTTATCTCTTTCAACTCTCACTAAAAAGAAGAAAAAGGTATAAAGTGTTTGCGAACACTGGGGGAGGCTAGGGCTTATGGCTAGGCACCTTCACGATGAATACCAGCAACAAACCTCGACTATGGGGCTCTCCAAACCTAGTTTTAACAATCTGACTCAAATGTCTACACTGGAACTAAAAGTCAAGCACCACTTTGTGTTGTACAGTAGAAAATGAAGCAATTAAAATATTTAAACATTTTTAAAAGATGCCTATAGATTTTCATAATCATTTAATGTAAAATCTTCCCCGGTTCCTCACAATGGAGCAGTGACCAGCCCTTTGACCTCTGCAGGGCAAACAGGAGTAGCAATGGTGGTGAGGACAGTAATCTACTTACAACTTAAGATGAATGGAAATTCACCATCGTAATTCATTATTATTTTATAAGACATGCTTACAGTTCTAGGAGTTCATGAATCCTGAAAGGTGGGGCTCGCTATTTCCTTCTGTTGGTAAGAACACCAGGTCCACACACTGCTTTATCCCAGTGTCATTCTGGAAACAGCTCTCCTATCCGATGGCACGAGCTCATGCTACAGCTATTATCCCGTCTTTGGGAGTGTCCTTCCTCTAATGACCTGGACCATGATTTGGGAATTTGTTCCAGCAGAATGACCCACTGTGGCCAGTTGGCCCTTTTGCATTAGGGAAATGAATCCAGCAATAGTGTGTGGAACCCTAGAGTTAATCTGAGTTAAAAGCGGTGAGTGTGTGTGTGCACATGCGTGTGCCTGTGTGTATGTGTGTGCTTGTGTGTGCGTGCGTGCCTGTGTGTGTGTGCATACATGCATGCATGCACCTGTGTGTGTGTGTGTGTGTGTGCGTGCATGTGCCTGTGTGTGTGTACATGCATGCATGCACCTGTGTGTGTGTGCCTCTGTGTGTGTGCATACATGCATGCATGCACCTGTGTGTGTGCCTGTGTGTGTGTGCCTGTGTGTGTGTGTGTGCGTACATGCATGCATGCACCTGTGTGTGTGCCTCTGTGTGTACGTACATGCATGCATGCACCTGTGTGTGTGTGCCTCTGTGTGTGTGTGCGTGCCTGTGTGTGTGTGCGTACATGCATGCATGCACCTGTGTGTGTGCATACATGCATGCATGCACCTGTGTGTGTGAATGTGCCTGTGTGTATGCTCACATGCTTGTGTGTGCATGCATGTGCCTATGTGTGTGTGCATCTGCATATGTTTGGGATGGATTCACACTTTAGGCCTGTGAGGTGTCTCATCCAGCAATCCTCCTGCCTCAGTTTCTCAAGTAGGGGATTACAGGTATGCATCAGCATAACAAAGTTAATTTTTTTTTAAAAAGATCTTTTATGTAAATAAGAAGAATTGGGACTTGGACTTGCTTCCTTCTTTTTCTTTTTCCCCCTAACATTTATTTATTTTGGAGCCTGTTTCCAAGGACTTCAGAGTTAAGTTTTTCTGAAACTCACTGTGTATTTCCCATGCCAGCTGTAAACTTCACACAGCTAAGCTAATGCTTCTCGGTTTTATTTTTTGTTGTACTTTGAAGGTCTGTTATACAAACAGTGGTTTCTCCAAGTTTGAGAGCCTGAATTCATTTGTTTCCAGCAATTCTTCTTCATACAATACAAATTCATTTCCAGTTCTTCAAGGTGGTTTGACTTTAGCTGGTCTCCTAGCTGCTGTTATATGCACGTTTCCTTTGTGGGGAGGGCTGTTAGTGAGATGAAAGCATCTTAACACTCCCCTCACTTTCCATGAAGTGTGGATCATTTTAGAGAAAGCCCAATTATGCTTTCAATTGTTTATGACTTAAATGTTATTGCTATAATCCTACAAAGGTTTCTTGTATGTTCATATCCTTTTTGTTTAAAAAAAGTCACAACTAGCTAGGCATGATGGTGCACACCTTTAATCTCAGCACTTGGGAGGCAGAGGCAGGAGGATTTCTGAGTCCGGGGCCAGCCTGGTGTACAAGGTGAGTTCCAGGACAATGAGGGCTACATAGAGAAAACCTGCCTTAAAAAAAAATAAAATAAAAAACAAAACCCATAAAAGTAAAAATCCCCCAACTGTTGTTTGTGTTTTTCAAAAGCAGAAGCGTATCCAGTGCCGCACACGCTGAGTGTCTGGTGACGCCGCGTTAGTCAGCGTCCGTCCCTGACAACATACAAGAAAGTCACTTGAAGGAGTGGAGACTTTGCTTACTTCAGCTCTGACTATGGAGGTCTTCGAGCATGGGGTTGGTTATGCTCTTTGGGCTCCTGTGAGGCAGACTATCATGACAGGTAGCAAAGCTGGCTTCATGCCGGCCAGCAACAGAGAAACACCCGAAGGAGCAAGAGATGCCAGCAGCCTCCTTCCAGGCACGCTCCAGTGCACGCTTCCCGAGGTCCATCCCTGCACCAGTGCTGCGCAGCTGCAGACCACGCCTTCAGCAGACGTGTGGGACCCAAAGCGGCTGGGCACTGTGATTGCCTGCTTGTCTCCTAGCGCCTGGGAGGCCTCCGAGGAGGACTGTAGGAGCTGTAGGACAGTGTGGGCTTCATTGCAAGACCCTGTCTCTAACAACAAAAACATCCAGGCGGTAATATCGTCTGTGCTTTTTAACCATTTGTGTATTTTGGATTCCTTTTAAAAATTTGTTTGCCTCCAACTCCTTATGTAGGTCAGTCTGGCCAAATATTTGCCTCACAAAGTATACATGCATTTGAGTGCATTACTGTGCTAATAAACTATTAGAGATGCATACTGCAAGCATAACACTGCGTTATATGTCCCAAGATGTATGTATGCATGGAATATATATGTGGAACTTACATACATATATCTCGGAACACATAGTGTGCGTACACACACATAACCACTCTTGCAATCGAGAGGTGTTCTAAAATAAATGTGGTTTTAAAAGCATACTTTAATTAGCAGCATTTTCCTCTCCTTCCTGGCAGTGTACTGCTGAGCAGTGCAGCGTCTTAACATCAGAAGCTTAGTAAAACTGGAGTAGCTACAATGTATACCAAGACTGTGGTATGCACTTAAAGAGCCTCCCCTTTAGTCCTCTAGGAATGTCTGGCCAAGATTGCTCTTCGGAGAATAGAAAAGCTTATGGAACTTGCCCTGTGTCTTATCAGCGTCACCATCCTCTGTGGCAGGCTGGTAGCCCCCAGCTCTCAGGACGCAGCTTTGACTTGCACCATTTGCTGATTTCCTGGTGCAGATCCTCTCACACCACCGTGAGCTCCCTGGACGTAGGCTTAGGAAGATGTGTATCAAACTGCTCTTCTGCAGATGGAGCTGGCTTGAGTCCCATCCCCACCCCACCCCACCCACCCTTTGCTTTTTTGAGACAAGGTTGTTTCTCTATGTAGCCCTAGCTGTCCCAGAACTCACTTAGTAGACCAGGCTGGCTTTGAACTCTGAGATTTACCTGCCTCTGCCGCTGGAGTGCTGGAATTAAAGGTGTGTGCCACCACCGTCCCGCTGGGTCCCAGCTTCTAAATACTATTCATATGCCAAGCATTGCTACACGTAGCTTTCCAGGCGCATCTCCACTTGGGTGCCCTGTTCGTTCCCCTAGCTCCATGAGAAAGAGAATCCTTTGGCAAGCGTTTGGCATTCTCTTTGACAATCATTCTTGAGTCCAAAGAATGTAAACCCAGAATTTTAATAAATAATGGTTGAGAACTGTGAAGCACTGATGGGCGGGTCAGCAAAAGAGCTCCGCAGGAAAAGGTGCTGCCAGGCAGGCTTGGTGCCCTGAGCTCAAGCTCTGGAACCCAGCGGAGGAGAGAACTGACTCTGGTCGGTGTCCTCAGATCTGCATACATGCAGTAGTTCGTGTGCGTCTGTATTCACTGCACACGCATGTGCACACACAGTAATAACTATGAAGGTGATAAGTAAAGTTAAATGAAGGCCTGAGACTCTGTTTTACTTGTAAGCTAACACACTGACCTGCTGAAGGCCCACAGCTTATGATCTTTCAGATCAGAGAGCATGGACTTTATTTAGCACACGAAGTACAGTCATAGCATTGATGTATTTTGTTTTGCTTTTCTCCCCCCAACAGTTGCTTAAGTCCCAGTGCCTATTAAGTGATGTAAACAGGGCTGCATATTCGGTGGTGGCATTCTAGGGAAAGAAACTTGACAACCTGCGGTCCCCAATCTTTTTATCACAGTAAATCTGCCTAACTTTTGCCTTGGGAAAAAACACTGTCTCGTAAAAAAAAAAAAAAAAAAAAAAAAAAAAAGCAGAACTGTCATCCTCTTCTTGGTAGAAACGCACTGTCTCTGTTATCCTTGAAGAGATACTCTGGGTGAGAATGATCCGAAATTCTGTCATGACACAAGACCCCAGGAGAATTCCCTGTGAACATGCCACTCTGACTAACATGACCCACAGTTCCTGGGGGGAAGCCCATTTGTCTCTCATAGATTAATTAGGATATTATTACTGGGACTCCAAGTGCAGCAGGATGAGGTTAACCGCGGTACTGAGCACCACCGTGTTTCCGGAAGTCGTGAATCCACTGGACTGAGCAAATCCTTGAAGCTATCAGTGTCTTGAAACTTCACTGATTTTCCAGTTGGCCCAAGTGACCCATGTGATGTAGGGTTAGGTGTTTGGGATTGCACAGACGGTAAGGAAGATGTCTAGGACATTTCAGTTGCCATGACAACCCCAGCTCGTCGGCGGAGATGCTCTGAATGGTATCCGAAAGCCAAGGTGGCGTCACTAGTCATTGCAGCTAAAATGGAGAATGTTTTATTACCTTCTGTGCGTGCATTTGTGTGTGTGTGTGTGTGTGTGTGCGCGCGCGCACGCTCGCACGTGTGTATGTATGTATGTATGTGTTCAGTTGTGCATGCACACTTGGACGCAAATGTGAAGATCAGAGGACCATCTTGCCAGGTGCCTTCTTCAAGCTTTCTCCACCTTACTTTTAAATGAGACAGGCTCTCCCATGGAACCCAAGGCCTTCCAGGTCAGCTAGAATGGCTAGCCAACAAGCGCCACCCAGCACTCCTTGCATTTCTGCCTCCCCAGTGCTGGACTCACAGGTTCACGCTGCTGTGCCCAGCTTCTGATGTGGGTGCTTCAGATTCAAACTCAGGTCCTATTGCTTGTGCAGAAAGGGCTTTTAAAGCAACAGAGCCGTCTCCCTAACCCTCGGAATTACATTTTTAAACTAGATCAATTGCATCATAAAGAAAACTTTCCCTGGCATGTGCTTTGCTATGAATCACATCTGGAAATCCCCTGAAGCGTTTAAGTCTCATTTGGGGGAGTTTGCCACTCCTGAGGGCTACAAAACTCCTGATAGTATTGCCTTAAATACTTAGAGATCTTCTTATGGTGGCAACTGTAGGCGAGAGAAGAAAGTATCATTCCAGGCCGTCCTTGTTCTAAACTGTCTTTTCTAGGATGATTATATTATGAACATTCTTGGGCGACAAAATGTCCTCAGAATAAATAGGCAGGCATATCTACAGCCTTATAAGATATACTTCCACATGGTAAGTATTGCGCTGTTAACCATTTTTGAGGTCCCCAAGTGGAATCAGCATCAACTACGGAGAACAGGTTGGCAATAAATCCAATGTGATCTCCCAGTAGTTGGTAGGCTTGGGTTCCTGGTTCAGTTTGACCAAGTCCAAATCTTACTTTCAAGGGACTGTGTAGGGCAGTAGACCTAGCATATCCTGTCTGTTCTTCCAACCAGCCAGGCATTCATCTGTTTCCAGAGAACTTCCCTGGGTAGCACAGGCTGGTCTCAAACTCATGATCCCCTTGCCTTAGCCTCTTGACTCTGAGATTGCAAGTGTGTGCCACCATGCCCTGCTCATCTGATGCTATAGTCAAAGAAGAGGTGAAAGTGTCCAGAGGTGTTGGCAGGTGTACTGCCTGGGAGTTATGGACACAGAGACCATTCCCTAGTAGCTCCTAAAGGCATTCTGGTGGGCCCAAGGGAACTGTGCGTGAACTATGGGCAGAGATGTCTGGTGGGGGTTGTTAGGCTCACGGTCAAATTGAAGGCACCTGCGGTGTCCAAGGGAGCTTTGAATGAGGATCTGTTTCCCCAAGGGAAGACCACTCTACTGCTGGAAAGTTAGTGTGTCCCATCCTGGGAACTATGCATTCACCTTGCTTCTAGCCTTCTGCCTGTACCCAGAAGGGTCAAGAACAAGAGAGACAAACTTATTTTTATAAGAGACCAATTATGCTCTGTGTTTTGACCTGTGTGTCTTATACTTGAAAATGTGAGAAGAGTATTTAAAGAAGGAATTACTATCCTTCTCTCTGGGATGTAGCAAGCCAACAGGAAAATCCAGGTGGCCAAAACACACCTTACTAACAGTCTAGGTTTCCTTTAATCTAATCTGCCTTTTAGAGTTTGTAAGAAACCATCCAGAACAGATTATCATTTAGGAAAAGATAGAAACATTCTGCCCAGGAGTGCCCAGGAACACTGAGTCTTCCTCACAGGCCTAAGCAATTCCCTGCCCCTTCAGTCATGGTAATGATTCAAGCAAGGCTGAGATGAGATCTCTATAGAAATAGCCACATTTATTGATCAAACTGATTGCTGAGGGTTCTGATCCAGGACAAAGGGAGAAAGAGGCTGTTCCTATGTTGACAATTCCACATGGCTGTGGATAGTAGACAAGTGTGGAAGATTCATGACCTACTGACAGCTTCCTATTGAGTGGCCATTATCACAAGCAACATCATTATGAGACTACAAATAATCTAGGAAGTCACAGAGATCAATTTCAAGTACTACAGTGGTGTTCCTGAAGACAGTGATGGGGTTTGCTCGCCAACGCTGCAATTGGAAAATATCTCTCCAGGCCTGGCCCGAAAGTAACTCACAACTTTCGGGCCAGGCTCAGTGAGGCGGCTGGACGGTAGCAGGATTTCTGTAGTATTTCTGATGTGAGTCCCACATCCTGGTGTCTCACCCAGATTCAGTCTCGGCTCCACTGACTAGAAAATCATTGGGATTTATACAAGGTCCAAGCTGAACTGGAATACAGACTGTAATGCTAATATCCTTTCCTGGTTGTTACTAACAGGAAATTCAGTGTCATCAGAAAATCTGGGAGCCCAAGAGGACAAACTACTGGCCCTGGAGAGGATTTATGGTGCAGATGAGGTTAGAAAGGCAGAGTCTGATCTGTCCAAGGAGGAGAAACCAGATCTATGTGGATCTGTAGCAGACTTTCAAGATATCTGTGAGCAACCTGTTATCTGTTAGAATAACTTTTTTTTTCCTTATTTTCAGTTGTCCAAGGCAGAGTTTTACTTTGTATCCCTGGGTATTTTGAAACTCTAGATCAGACAGGCCCTCACCAAGATCCACCAGCCTTGGCCTCCTCAGTGCTGGGACTAATGGACTGCAACACTACTGCCTGGCAGTTAATATTATATTAAAACAGATTTTTCTAAGTAAAAGTTATTTTCAATAAAAAATAAGTCGGTGTCGTAATGTCTATCAGATAGGCTCACAGTTCTGATTTAGTTTGTCTGTCAAAGGCTGGGAATCTGTACCCAGTACTGTGTGACCCCCAGAAGCACAATACAGCAGAGGCTGAGGGAGCACAATGCTCCCAGTAGACTTTGCATGAAGAAGATAGAGCCCCTTCCGTTTGCCACCAGCTTCACTTTTGAGCTAATTCATACCAAATACGCATAGGTCAGCAGTCTCTGTGGGCGTTCCTGATACTTTGAGGTGAGGGAAGTTCCGTAGCTGAGATAAGACAATCACGATGTTTCTCTTCTTTCTCTGGGCCAGGTTCAGAGTGTTGCAATGGTGGATTGCAATGTAAGTAGCAGAGAAAATCTCCTAAGGCGTTAAGAAGCAGGGAGGAAGTGTTGAAAGCTCTTAGTCACTAGAAACGCCTGCACCACACGTCCGGGAGGACAAGGAAAGGGTCCAGCCCTCGGTTAACAGCAGCGCTGGTGAGCTCTGAAGTGGCACCGATTACTCTAAGATCCATGGGATGATGTGACCAGGCCAAGGATGGGTCGAGGTAATTGACTTCTTTGGGTTCACAAGAGTTGCTGGAAAAAGAGGGGTGTTGGTGACAGGGAAGGGAGGAAGGGAGACTGCGGAAGGATGAAGGAGAAGAGGGAGATCTGGACAAACACCGCTGCCGGGGCCAAGCTTGGGAGGCTGGTTGAGAAAGGGAGTATAGTTTGTTGTTGCTGAAGCTTGTTAAATTGTAAATTAGCTTGGACTAACCTGTTTTTTTAATGAAGAAATTATTGGATTGAAATTTTGTTTGGAAGTCTCTACTTACAAATAAAAAAACTGACTGCCCCCTGGACCTGAGAAACCTTCTTTATTTTCTCTCCTAGGAACCTGCTCAGTGACTACTGCCCAAGTGTTTCCCAGTGTGGCCCCTTGTGGGAGAATTGTCTGTATTCTGTCAATCATGTTTTAAATAAACGCTGATTGGCCAGACAAGAGGTGTAGGCGGGGAAACCAGACATGAAGTGGAAATGATGCAAGGAGAGCAGGAGAATTCTGGGGAGGAGGAAGCTGATTCCTCGCACTCCTGCCCAGATCACCAAAGCAGTAGGATGTGAGCTGCCCCAGTGAAAAAGGTACTGAGCCACAGGGCTAAAATAGATCAGAATAATGGGTTAAGATAAGTCATAAGAACTAATATGTAGCCAGACCTAATGGGCCAATCAGCATTATAACTTATAAGATCTGTTTGATTTTTCTCTGGGACTAAATAGCTGTGGGGCCGGGCAGGACAGAAAAACACAAACAAGCAGGCCCCTTCATGTTACAGCCCCTGTTGGCCCAAGTGACCCTCGGTGACATAATGCATTAAGAAAGAAGCTTGTCCTTTAATGGAAGCAGAAAGAGTATTTATACTTAGATGAAGCAGTGAGGACAGGTAAGAATAAGTCCACAGTGATGCTTGGACACTTGGTGCTTCAGGACTCATCCTAATCAGCGCCTTAGACTCCCGTCCAGTGTGTACCCCTCACAGGCATAGATCAAAGCCAAGCCTCCATAGTGTTCCACTTTACTTAAGGAGAGGAACAGGACTGAGCCAGCGACCTGGGCCAGAGTGGCCCTGGCCCCAGAAGCACTAAGTGACTTCCAGGAACACGGAGTGACCAACAGGGTAACTGGAACTGTGACACTGACTACACCACGAGGAGCAACCATCTGAGCCTTGGATCCACTGGCACCTGGAAGATTAATCACCAGAGTCACAGACAGCCCCAACCACACTAATTAGAGGAAAAGGTGGGTAGACAAGGTAAGAACACACTCAACACCACAAATAACAACATAATACCAGTAAAGTCTAATGACCCTACAACAGCAAGACTTAAACAACCAAATATAGATGAAGCAGAAGAAAAATAACCTGTGGAGTTACAGAAAGACATTACTAAGAAAGAGAGTTACAGACCAATCTCACTCATGAACATTGATGTAAAAATACTAAACAGAATACTGGCAAACTGAATTCAAGAACACATCAGAAAAATCATCCACCATAATCAAGTCAGGTTCATCCCTGAGATGCAGGAATGGTTCAACATATGAAAATCTGTCAATGTAATCCATCATATAAACAAACAGAAAAATAAAAACATGATCCTCTCATTAGATGCTGAAAAAACCTTTTGACAAAATACAACATCCCTTAATGATAAAGGTCTTGGAGAGAGCAGGGATACAAGGAACATACCTAAAGACAATAAAGGCAATATACAGCAAGCCAACAGCCAACATGAACTAAATCGAGAGAAACTCTCAGAGATCCCACTGAAATCAGGAACAAGACAAGGTTGTCGACTCTCTCCATATCTATTCAATATAGTTCTTGAGGTCATAACTAGAGCAGTAAGACAACAAAAGGAGATCAAGGGGATACAGATCGGAAAAGAAGAAGTCAAACTCTCAGTATTTGTCGATGATATGATAGTTTACATAAGCAACCCCAAAAATTCTACCAAGGATCTTCTACAACTCATAAGCACCTTCAGTAATATAGCAGGATACAAGATCAACTGAAAAAAAAAATCAGTTGCCCTCCTTACACAGATGATAAATGGGCTGAGAAGGAAATCAGAGAAACAACACCCTTCACAATAACCACAAATAGCATAAAATATCATGGAGTAACTCTAACCAAACAAGTGGAAGACTTGTATGACAAGAACTTTAGATCTTTGAAGAAAGAAATTGAAGAAGACACCAATGAGTTTAGTGTAACATGAGGGCCGGCTTGTTGGGGTATCTGTTCCTGCCTGGTACCCCACAGCTGGAAAGTCCAAGAGAAAATCAATTACACAGAGATCTCTATAAGTTATAAAGCTGATTGGCCCATTAGCTCAGGCTTCTTGTTAACTCTCATAGCTTATATTAACCCATTTTTTTGATCTATGTAACAATGTGACTCAGTACCTTTTCCAGCTGGCAGATCACATCCTGCTGCTTCGGTGATCTGGGCAGGAGAGGGAGGAATCAACTTCCTCCTCCCCAGAATTCTCCTGCTCTCCTTGTATCATTTCCACTTCCTGTCTGGTTTTCCCACCTAAACCTCCTGCCTGGCCAATCAGCGTTTATTTAAAACATGATTGACAGAATACAGACAATTCTCCCGCACCAGTTTAGTGAGGTCATTGCAGGAGCACAGGTGGCTGAAAGGCCACTGCACCTCAAGAAAGTCCCACATCAGCCTGCTGATGACTCAAACAGTGCTCAGCTGGAGCCCTGGGCACAGCTTCCAGTGAGTGCTGGGCAGTATGCGGAGTTCCCAACCTAACAAGCCTCCCTTCGAACATGAGCAGGGAAGTCAGGACCACGAGGGGTGCGTCCACCCACTGAGACGGTGGGACTGATCTAATGGGAGCTCACCAAGGCCAGCTGGACTGGGAGTGATGGAGCATGTGATCAAACCGGGCTCTCTGAATGTGGCTGGCAATGAAGGCTGACTGAGAAACCAAGGACAATGGCACTGGGTTTTGATTCTACTGCATGGACTGACTTGGTGGGAGCCTGGTTTATTTGGATGCTCACCTTTATAGTCCTGGATGGAGGGGGAAGGGCCTTGGATTTCCCACGGGGCAGGGAACCCTGACTGCTCTTAGGACTAGAAAGGGAGGGGGAGGGAAAAGGGAGGCGGGGAGGAGGTGGAAATTTAATAAATAAATACATACATATTAGTATCTTTATTAGGTGTTTTAGAAAAAAAAAAAACCAAGCCTCCCTTCTAGGTCTTTAAGGGAGTGTTTCAATTCTGAGAAAACAGCTACACAGCAAACACGGGTGGAAAGCACAAAACAGCAGAAAAGGTTTAGTGACCTGGTCCACAAAGAATGGCGGTGGGGAGAGAAAGCCAACAAAGTATATAAAAAGAAATAGCCAAGGGACCCAACGTAAAGAGAATTCAGCTCTTAGAGGGGTTTACCATGTCATCATGGACTGTGGGACCCCAGTGGTCCTCTACAGTGCTGCACGGATTGACTGTATCATCATTATAGTCTATGTAGTGTGGAGCTTGTAGGACACAGGAAATAAACGGAGACCACTCAAGTGAAAGCACAACGAACCTCTTTTCTCAACGCTCGCTCTGGGCAGGGAGCGAGTTACTGTCCTTCTGTCCTTTTTGTGTTGCTAGAGAGGTGAAGGCAGGTAGGGAACTTGGACGGAGCCAGGTGAAAAGGACATAAAGCTTCTGGCATGCACGGCATGGTGCCATTGGCAGCTGGAGGCAGGAAGGTGTGTGCAGAGGGAGAGAGAAGCAGATTCGGCTTTCTGGGCTTGGCTCTGAGTGGTGAGACCAGACGCAGTCAGGGAAGCTGGGAGTTGATGGCTACCCTTCACCATTCTGGGCCAATGGCTATCAGCGCTGTACTTTGACCTCCTGGATTGGTGACCCCAGGTGGCAGTTTAGTTCTATTGCCACGTACCGTCTGGTCATTGTTCACCAGATTTTTCAACATCTCTCCAGTAATCTAGTGCCCTATAAACTATACCACCAGTTAAGTCTGCCTCTGCCCTTTGGGAGAATGGCCGTTACAGGAAAGTTTGAATTATTAGCATAGTCAGTTTAGACTAGTCTGGATTTTAACTATCACAACTGCCTCAGGATTTATTCTGTGGGTCTAAGACAATGCGGGGATAGTGGGAAGCTGAATTCTGGTTGTCCCCTCCTTAATAACTGTAAGCCTTGGGCTCTAACTGATCTGTAGGATCCAAGTACTATACAATAAAGATGTTTGTTCTGAGATGAAAGACCGAACCAGAAATCCATTTAGAATAGCTTCTAGCCTCAGATCTCAAGATTACAAACTTTTTCTTTTGGGTTATCTATTTTTATGCACATGTATCAGTTTTTTTGCCTTCATGTATGTATGTGTGTTGGGTTCTGATGAGTCTGCAGCTGAAAGATCCCGAGAGCTGAGGCGTGGCCAGAGCACTATATAAGTTGCCACTGAGCACAATAAAGGGGGCTTTTTGTCTCAAGGATGTCTCAGTGGTCCCATCTGTATGATTTTAAATTTTCAGCCTAGTTCCCATAGCACGTAGCTAGTAGAGTGCGGACGGAACCAGTGTAGTTTTACATATGTGTACCACAGCGTGTCTGATGCTAAGCAGAGGGTGTCAGATCCCCTGGGATACAGATGGTTGTGAGCCACCATGTGGATGCTCAAAATTGAGTTCAGGTCCTCTGCATGAGCAGCAAGTGCTCTTAACCTCTGAGCCACCTCTCCAGCCCAAAACTTTTTCTTTCTTCTTTCCATTCTAGGTTTGTCCAGTGGGGCTGGTCCCAGGGTTAGATGGGAAATGCTCGTGTGACGTTGGTTCTTTGTCCTCTAGGATGCTCTGCTATGGAACAGTACGCAGTGTTGTACTGGATAGGAGGTGTCTGGTGAGCCGGAGTCCTGACATTTGAGAAGAGGCGTGTCTTAGTTACTATTCTGTTGCTGCGAGGAGGCACAATGGCTGAGGCAGCTCATAAAACAAAGCATTTGGCTGGGGCTCTCAGAGGTTTAGTTCATTGTTAGCGTGGTGGGGAGCATGGCAGCACCCAGGCAGACATGGTGTTGGAGGAGAAGCTGAGAGTTCTTGTAATGATATTTCATTTGTATTTTAATAAATAAAGTTTGCCTGAAGATCAGAGAGTAAAATAGCCACCCTGGTCAGCCTTACAGGCCAGGCAGTGGCGATACACATTTTTTAATCCCAGTAGCCATACTAGTTTGCCATAGAAACCTGGCGATAGTGGTGCTCACCTTTAATCCCAGCACTAGAGAGGAGTATTAAATGGGAGGAGACCGCTGTCAGGCACAGACTCGTTCTAAGGATGAGAACTCTAAGGACAAGCCTGACCCCAGGCGCCAAGCACACATGTGGTACACAGACATAAATGCAGGCAAAACCTCATAGATGTAAAATAAATTAATCTAAAAATAAAAAAAATCATCAGGTAGTGGTGGCGCATGCCTTTAATCCCAGCTCTCAGGAGGCAGAGGCAGGAGGATCTCTGTGAGTTCAAGGACAGCCTGGTCTACAAGAGCGAGTTCCAGGACAGCAAGGGCTACACAGAGAAAGCCTGTCTTGAAAAACAAAACAAGAACAAAATAAAACAACAACAAAAAGTCTTTGTGTTTCAGTATCCTCATTTATAAGGTAGCAAGCTGGTTCCCTAGAGCTGTAAGAGAATATATATATATTCTAACATATATGTTCATGCTGATTTTCGACAGTGTGAACATTTTGGTACTGAATATGACGAAGTACAGATTCATAGTTATTTAGAATAGACTTTTATTTGTTTGTTTTTGTTTCTTTTTGTTTTTCTTTTTCAAGACAGGGTTGTATGTAACAGTTCTGGCTGTCCTAGAATTGGCTTTGCAGACCAGGCTGACGTCAAACTCATTGAGATCCATCTACCTCTGCCTCCCAAGTGCTGGGATTAAAGGCGAGCACCACCACCGCCCAGTTTAGCACAGAGTTTTAAAAACACTAAAACCATAGGAAATATTTTGCAGAGAGGTCTTCTATAGGGCAATAAGGAACACTCCCTACATCCCTCGGCTAAAACAGAGGCCTCAGACGGTTTCTTGGAGAGAGCAGAGAGGATTTTTTTTCCTGGCTCAGGATCGGTACTTGGAAGATAACCTCATGCCTGCAATCGATTTCTTTGAAAGCTTGGTGTGGGGTTGATTCCCTGGGGAGGAAAGCTAAGCGAGAGGAGGAGATGCTCATTAAAGAGCCTTTGCTTTTATTCTGTTTGATGCATGGTGGAGGAAGAACATGGCTCCCAGTGTGTATTTGCTGCTTCAGGACAAGGTCCTTGAAATGGCTTAACTCTTTTCTTCTCCTGAGAAGGAAAGCTGGGCAAAACATGTCGAAGTGACTGAGAGTGGAGGTGTACTCTCCATCCCAGCGCTCAGGAGGCAGAGGCGGGTGGATCTCTGTGAGAGTGAGCTCCAGCACAGCCAGGATGAGATGAAATAGAGGGACTCTGTCTCAAAACACACACACACGCACACACACACACACACACACACACACACACACACACGCAATCACGCACGCACACACACGAAGCTCCTTAGGAAAGGTCTTAGCAATGGTATGTTATTTCCAAATCATCAGAAACCCTCGGAGTAGGTTCTGGGTCCATTTCCCAACATCTGCGTGTGGGAACAGCCTACCCTTCCTCCCACTCCCTCTCCCTTTCCCCTCCTCCTCTTTGAAGGAGGGCCTCGTTCCTGGCATGCTAGGAAAACATGCTCTGTCACTGAGACATACATCTAGAGCCCTCCTCCATGTTCTCAACTGCAGTTTCCTTGTAAGATTTAAGTTTTATTCCCCTCCTCAGCACATCTTTGTCCCGTTCCGGCTTATACTGATACTATGATCTCAGAGAGTGCAGAGTCATGTCTAGGGCCTTCCTTCCTCCTCCAAGGCCTGGGAAGGTAAACAGCTAATGGCCCTCAGTGAAGTTCCGCTTTGAGATCTCTTCTCAACCACAGAGAGCCATCTTACCCAAGATCGCTTCCTGAGGGGACTCTACTTTCTAGGGTGAGTCAACATTGGGGTACAAGACTGAACTCTTGCCTCAGTCCTCTCGTGTGCCAGTCATTCTTCCCTGGGCCTGATCCTGTTGGCTTCTCTTCCCAGGCTAGACCTCTATCATACCTGCCAGGAATCTACACACAAATGTGCAACTTACCTGCCCAGCTCAGGGGCTAGACGGTTTTGCACGTGAGAACCATATTATGGTAACTTTCTTCTCGTTATGAAAACAACACCACACACACACATACACACACACACACACACACACACACACACACACACACACACTTGTAATGGGAACTTTGAAATTTCCTCACTCACACCAAAAGCTGCCTTCCAAGAACATGGATGACCATGAGATTTCACAGCATTTAACATCTTTTCAAATGTTTCTAACATTTTTTTTCTTCCTTTGAAATAGTCAAGTACTATATATAAGGATGGCCCTGGCAGCAGCATGACCCTAGGATACCAACATGGTGTCAGGTGGCTGACCACTAGACCCCAGGTATCCAAACGGTCCTGGTGGTAACAGAAGCCATGGACATCAAATGGACCCAGACATGGACCTTGCAGTAGCAAGGGCCCGGATGTCATCATAGCCCTGGGTGGCAGCGCAGATCACTCATCCTGAGCATGGGCCTGGTGATCACAAAACCCTCAGACACCAACATGGTCTCCGGTGGTGGCCCAGACCCAGATCCTGGGCATTCGTGTGGTCTATGGAGTTAACATGGGCCATGGATGTCAACACAGATCCTGACTGGAATAGGACTATGGGCCCAGACACAACTTTGAGCAGCAACCCAGGACATCACAATGGACCCGGGTGCTAAGCAGGTCACCTACGTCAGCCTGTTCCTCACTGCCTTTGCTTCTTCAGTTCCGCCTCTTCCTACAACACACAAACCGGTCCACTTCTCTTCCTCTCCCATCTCCCCACCATATTTGCTCATCATAATGGTGTTTACCTTGTGGTAACAGGTGAGCTTGTGGATGTTCCCAGCCTGCCCAAGGCCATGTGGACTCAGGTGGGCTGTAGCTTTTAAACACCTGGAAATATGGATAACTCTTGATATACCAATTTAATGTTGTGTACTTCATTCTCAAAAAGCTGAGTTGGGAGTAAGGAGAATAGATAGAAACCCAGGTGACCCTAGGACTTACCATTGTGAAAATAATGACTCCTAAAAGTAAAGTGTATGGGCAGGAGCTAGGGAGCCCAATGCCAGTGACACGCCTCCTCCAACAAGGCCACACTCCCTAATCCTTCCCAAACAGTTCCACTAACTGGGGACCAAGGGTTTCAATATATGAGCCTGTGGGTATCTGTGAGGGTACACAGTTTTGAATCTGTTTCTATCTTGACTAAAGGTGAGAGAGCTGAGATGTGGGTCTTGCTCCTCAAGGACAAATACCAGGATGTTTGGCCAAGGGTGTGGCTACTGGATGCCTTACTCCTCAAAGGCCAGTCACCAGGATGTTTGATTTAGGGCACAGTTACCAGGTGTTTTGAGGTGTAAGGAGGTATTTACTCTCACCTGTTATGTGTACCATGGAAGTCTGTGTTTTTCTCTTTTCACTGGGGCATAGGAGGACAGTGAGTGATAAACTCGGGGCCGCTTTTTTACAATCTTCACTGGAAGCCTCCTGGCTCTATCTTCTGTCTCTTGTCTGTTTTTTTTTTTCTCAGTCCACATACACACCCTCCTTCTCAGGAATGCACAGCCAAGTTGGGCTGGAGTCGACAGGTATCATTCTCATTCTAGAAAACCCATCTAAGAACCAAAGTTCCTCCATTTTGTCCTCCACCTCCATCTTGTGTCTTGTGTAAACTATTTCCTGTAAAACATTCCCGTCCTCAGAAATGGCTAGGGGCAAAAGTAACAGGGGAGCCATCTGGAGAGTACAGGTAACTGCAAAATGTCCACACCTGAAGATCAGTTGATAAGAAAACTTGACTAACACCAGGGGAGGTTCAAAAACAAAATTTCTGAAAAGTCCCTAGACACAAGCCAGTTGGGATTGAACTTGTCACCCTGCACTCTGCTAATGTAACTTTTCTGGGTTTCGCCTTTAAATACTGCCCTCTAGAAGGGCAGGGTACCTCCGCTTGCTGCTGTGCTGACAAGGTCCCTGCTGGCTTGTAATTGTGCACGCAATAAGCCTTACTTTTGCATTTTGGTGAGTTGGTCTCCCTGGTGGTCTTTTGGGGTCCTCACAGACTAGGCATAACAAGCCCCACAAATCCCTTGGTTTTCTTCTTTGCTTGCTATCTAACTATCTGTAGGAGGGAGGCCGCTAATTCGTTCCCAGCTGCTTAGCCCCCGAAATAATCACACAGAAACCATATTAATTAAATCACTGCTTGGCCCATTTGCTCTAACTTCTTATTGGCTAACTCTTACATCTTAATTTAACCCATCTCCATTAATTTGTGTATTGCCATGTAGCTGTGCCTTACTGGTGAAAGTTCCCGCATCTAAATCCAGTGGGGCTACCTGGCTTCTCTCTGACTCCGCCCTTCTTTCTCCCAACATTCAGCCCAGTCCTCCCTGACTAGCTCTGCTCTGCCCTGCCCTGCTCTGCTATTGGCTCAAAGCAGTTCTTTATTCATTAACGGTAATCACAGCATACAGAGGGAAATCCCACATCATCTATCTATCTATCTATCTATCTATCTATCTATCTATCTATCTATCTATCTATCTATTTGTGTTTGTTTCTGAGATAGAGGGGTAGAGAGAAAGATAGAGAGATGAAGAAGGTGATACAGCTAGAAAGAGGGGTGCTGACTTCCTTCCCATGTAGTCTATCATTGGAACTTGCTATATAGCCAAGGAGAACCTTGAACTCTTGGTCCTCCTGTTGCTACCTCCCGAGTGCTTGTACCATGCTTGGTTTTATCCTCCTGTTTTGAACTCATTTTTGTACCCACAGGCTCCTGATGGCAAGCCATAAATTATTATTATTACTATTATTATTATTATTTTGGAAAATTTGTCCTGTAAGTGTGGTTCCTCTTGGCACTCTCCACGAGCGGCTTAGCATTTTGGCTTGCTCAGCTCTCTCTGTAAGATCCATTCCCAGTGGCCTTGTGCTCTCTTTGTCCTTGTGGTTTTGCCCCTTACTGTAATTTTAGTAGCGTTGGGGAGGAGTGAGCATGGATGGATGTTGGAAAGATACTTAAAGCCACCGAAATTTCCAAAGAGTGAATTTAATGGTATATAAGTTTTATGTCAACAGAATAAGTTTTAAACACTTTTCATGCTTGGGGTTTTTGTCGTAAAGTATGACTACCAAAGATTTCAGAGATGAGAGGCATGAGCCAGAGGAGCATCCGTGAGAAACCCAGGACAGTAATGGCTCAAATCAGGGCCTTCAGTGCTGACTTGGCTGTGTATCTGGCCTTGCAGCATAGCCGCTGAGCAGTAGCGTGTGCGGCTGTTCAGCACCGACCCTGCGCTTGCTGTTCTCCCGCCCTGTCTGTGCAGGAGGAACACTGATACTTAGGAAAGCTAACCTTTATCCCCGGGCCAGTGAAATTGTTTGTAAGACACTGACTCAAAGCCAGGTCTGGGCATGTAGCTCACTTGCAATATCCCTTGCCTGGCAAGAGCAACATCCTGGATTCAATTCCAAGCACTGAAACAAAAGAAGAAAAAATATTGTTAATTATATTATCATTGATTCTAAAATAGCCGACAATGTTTAAACCCTTGGGCCATCTTCAGGCTGGATGGGAAAGCGAGAATCCATGATAGCAGCAATGGATGAATGCTCAGGAGAAAAGGGGCTGTGTCTCCCCCTGGGCTTCCTCCCCCTCCCAGCTCTCATAATGTAGCCTGATAAATACCCAGAATTCAGAGGGGTTGAACATGCGAGGGGGTTAAGTGGTCTATCGCTTTTCTTAACAGCCCAGATCAATGCTGTGAGATCATTTCCTGTGACTACTCAGGGATTGCAGGTCAGGATTCCATTAGCGGTAAGGCCCCTTTCCTGCCAGCACCCATCCCAGCACATTCTGAATGTCTTTGTCTCATTCTCATACACCTACGAGGACGTGAGGCAGCTATGATGTCGTCTTAAGCAACTCAGGGTCAACTGTGTGACGCTAAACAGATTTCTCTCCAAAGCTGATCTTGATTTCTTGGGCCTCTTACCATCTCTTTGAACTGTGCCAGTCTGGGCAGGGATGGCCTGTCTTTCTCCTGGACGGTGACCACTTCCACACTGTGCTCTGCTGTGCTGCTGGTCTGACCAGCCAGCGAGACAGGCTCGCCCTGGGGCTGCCACGCTCAGCAAATAAAGACAGAGGATGCCTAAGATGGTGGGTGAGGAGTGAACAAATATTTCCAGTAAAATACATCACAAACACTGTAGGGGTTATACGAACACGAAAATAAACGAAGAAACTTATATTTCCTTGAAATTCAGATTGAAATTGGTGCCCTTTATTTTATCTGGAGACTCTAGGTCCAGGCTACTGGGAGGCAACAGCACTGGGACCTGGCTTTAGCAAATGAGTTTCAGTGCCTCTCTTGGGGGAAGGAGGCCTTATTTCCAAACAGACGCCCCTATTCATACCTGTACCTCTCATGACCCCCCCCCCCCCCCCACGGGCAGGTATCTCTGAAATCTCTTGTCTTGACAGGTCTGCATGCATTATTGGGGTTTTTGGCCTCATTCCCAGAATAAGCTTTGTGATGGCCACTCTGGTCTGGAAGTGTGGCCAAGGGGCAGCTGATGGTCTCAAGCAGGTACAAGAAAAGAACCAGAGACAGTCAGGGCCTCTATTGGTTCCTGCGGTGGTTTGAATAAAATGGCCCCCATAGGTGCAAAGGGAATGTCACTATTAGGAGGTGTGGCCTTGTTGGAGTGGGTGTGACTTTGTTGGAGGAAATGGTCGCGGTGGCAGGCTTTGGGGTCTCAGATGCTCAAGTCACTTCTGCTGCCACAGATCACGTGGACTCTCAGCTCTTTCTCTAGCACCATGTCTGCTCGCACGCTGCCATGCTTCTGGCCGTGATGGACCGGACTGGAACTCTAAACTGTAAGCCAGCCCCAGTTAAATGTTTTCTTTATAAGTGTTGCTGTGGTCATGGTGTCTCTTCACAGCCACAGAAACTCCAACTTAGACAATATCCTTGCCCCAAACTTCAGGGTGTCACGGCAGAAGGCATCCAGATGTCTATATACTTTGTATGATTTCTGATGGCTTTCAGGTTGTGGAGGTATGCCCAATGAGGGCAGCGTACCAAATTTTCACGTGCATAATGTTTTTTGCTTGTTTGTTTGTTTAGTGGCAGGGAACTGTGAGTGCCAAACCCACCCTACCTAACTGAACCATCTATACCGGAAGTCTATCACTTCTTCCCTAGTCTTCAAGTCTTACGCTTGTTTCAGTTAAGGTTTTGAAAAAAAAAAAAAACCAAACTACTGTTTCTTGTAGAGATTTCAGTAATGGATTAGTTTATAGAAGAATCTACCTGGATACTGTGGCGCATGTCTCTGGTTCTAGCTACTTACGAGGCTGATAATGGGAGATAATAAATTTGAGGCCAGCCTAGGTCACACAGTAAGCCTGATGTAATCCCGGGGCTTCTAGGGAAGCTCCCCCAGCTAAGCGGCCTCTCCCGCTCCTTGACTCTGCTCTTGAGACCGGTCTCATGGAGCCCAGGCTGACTTCTAAGTCTTTATGTATCCAAATGTGAACATGACCTCCTGATCTTACTGCCTGCATTTCTCAGCTACCAAGACTATAGGTGGCACCACCATGCCAGGCTTACAGAATAGGTTGCAAAATGCCCTGGTGTATCAGGGCTGCACTTGAGCCATGTAACAGGAGCCCAAATAATAATGATTTTACAGCACAGGCATTGATCTTTCTTTGGTAGAAGGCAGGTCTACATGACCAGATCCTTTCTGCCTTTGTCTCTGTCAGCCATCCTTGGCTTCCTTCCTTCTAGTTACACCGTGCTCATTGCTCCTGTAAGTAAAGGTGAAGATAATGGCCTCTCCCTCTCTCTCTCTCTCTCTCTCTCTCTCTCTCTCTCTCTCTCTCTCTCTCTCTCTCTCTCCATGGTAGCCCTTGGTAGCCCAGGTTGATTCCAAATTTGTGGTCCTCCTCCTTCTTCCCTAATGCTGAAATTATTCTTTTACATGCAGCCAAGAAGGGATCTCTGTCCTTTTCTTTAAAAGTTTCTTGGAGCCTGTCTTAGTTAGGATTTCTACTGCTGTGAAACACCATGACCAAAAAGCAATTTGGGGAGGAGAGGGTTTATTTGTCTTACACTTGAGCATTGCTGTTCGTTTATTTGTCTTACACTTGAGCATTGCTGTTCATCATTGAAGCAAGGCAGAATAGGAACCCAAACAGGGCAGGGTCCCCGAAGCAGTAGCTGAGACAGAGGCCATGGAGAGCAGCTGCTTATTGCCTTGCTTTGTATGACTTGCTCATCTAACCTTCTTAGAGAACCTAGGACCAGCAGCCCAGGGATGGCACCACCCAGCATGGGCAGGGCCTTCCCCCATTGGTCACTAAATGAGGAAAGGCCTTACAGCTGGATCTCAAGGAAACATATTCTCAGCTGAGGTTCCTTCCTCTCAGATGACACTAGCTTGTGTCAAGTTGACACACAGAGCCCCAACTAGGCCAACCTTGCTTATTCCTGGAGAGCTATCTCCAGCTACAAGGTCCTGCCTGGGCAGTATTTCAGCTGTGCGACACGCGGGTTCCCAAACAGGAAGAAAAACGAGAACATTTACATACATGAACGAGTATGTAAACTCTTCAAGAGATGAGGGATAAGGCAAGCGTTCTTTTTAAAAATTGAGACTGTTTTGCATCTTGTTAAATAGTCCATGCCAGTCTCAAATGTACCCTCTTCGAACATGTTACGCCTAGACTTTTAACACTAAGCTACACTCCCAGACATATGTAGTTCAAATTCTTTTTCATATTATAGTATTTAATTCCATGACAAATTTACCTTAATGTTGATATATACATATACATACATACATACATACACACACATAAACACTTCAACAATAATAAGAATTTACTCTGAATCAAGTATGGCTATGGTTCAAGAACACTAAATCACCCAAATGACTCGTTCCACCTTGCAAAGAGTGTTTTCCGTTCGAGCAGGTGCACAGGGGCGGAGAAAGGGGCAGTCGCGAGGCCAGAAGCCTGGGAGGAAACTTTCGGCGTCACAAACTTGCGAGCGAAGTGCAACCGCCACCGACTCGCAGCTGCTTGCCCAGCCTCGGCGTCCCCTTCCCTTCCCTTTTCAGCCCCTCCCTGGCCTTTCCGACCTTCAGGACTACGGCCCGGCGCCGCCGCCCGCGCCGACGTGGCGGAGCGCACAGGTCGCGGTCAGGTGGTCGGTGACGCCCGGGACCGGCTCCCGGGAGGGCGGCGCCAACGCCCGGGGTGGGGACTGCGCGGCGGCCGCGGGCGGAGCGCGGAGCGGAGCGGCGCGGAGGAGCGCGGCGGGCGGAGCGCCGGGAGCGAGGTGGCACAGACATGGACCGCGGCGAGCAAGGTAGGCGGTGGCGGGCTCCCTGCGACCGCGCGGAGCCTCGGAGCGGCGTCTGGGCGACCCCTACCTGGCATGCTTCGGTGGCCGAGCCTGGGAGCCACTCACGAGAGCGGAGCGGGCAAAGGGGCCTCTTCGCTGGAGCGTGAGTGTGAGCGAGTGTGCTCCGGCGTGCTCGAGCGAGTGTGCGCAATCGCGTGCGAGTGTACTGGGGAGAAGGGGAGCCAGAGCCGGCGGAGGTGCTCAGGCAGCGTGCTGGCGTCAGGGTCACCGCCAGATCCTGGAAGTGATGGGGTTCAGGTGGGACCATGACTTGAGAAGACTTCCTACCTGCCGGTTAGGATTCTTGGTGGTCTTTGAGCTCGTGGCCACAGTGTTTGGATGTAGATATTCGTCATACTAGGAGTCCCGAAACTGTAGAGTGCCGCCTGTGGTCTTGGTTGGGGGAAGGGAGCGTTCATGGTCTGGATCTTAGTGGCCAGGTGAATCTTAGAGGTTCCGTGCACCACGGCTTTCTATTTTCTTCCTAAGACAGCAACTGAAGTGAAATCGCCGGGAATAGAATCATAATGGAGATGTGGCCAGAGCAGGTTGTGGGTTTCGATTGGAATATTGACGAGCGCTGCTGTGAAACCGGTGTGGGTGACGGTTGACAAATGCTAAAGAAAATACCCAGTGTTTACGAAGTGGGTTCAGGAATCAGTCCTGTTGTGTGCCCCGTCGAACACTTCATTTTCTGCTTACTTGCCGCTGGTGTTTGCCTTTGGTATGAGTTTCAAGCATGAGTTATTAAAGATATAAATAAAACCATATTTTACTTGTACTGTGTTTTATTAACGATTAATTTGTAAGGTAGAGTTTTAACCCTAGCAACCCATCCATTCTTCTAAGTTCACACTGTGTGTGCTTATAAACCTGACATACAATATGTTACATGCTCATTGGTTTGTTACCCATGTACCGCTGCACATGCACACATACTGTCTAGATTTTTGGCTTTTGGGGTTTGTGTTTCCTCTTTGAGTCTGTGTGGTTGACTGAATTAACAAAGTAACATGACCTTTGTGGGTCAAAGAGGTAGAAAGTTTGTCTGTATTAGAAAACCCCAGGACACCTTTATAAACCAGTATTATTTCATCTGACTTTTCATGCTGACTGTCTGGGTGATACATATGTGTGTGTGATTGGTTTGTGTGTTCCATGCGTGTCTGTGTATGCGTTTTTGCACTGCCACGTTTAGCATACTGATGTTTTTCAGTAACAGCTTGTTACTTTGAAGCGCGCTAAAGTGCTGTTTGGTTTAGGTGTCTGGGCGACTCGCAGTGGACTGTGTGTTTTTGCCCAGCAGCTGCCTCAGCCGGTTCATGCACTGTGTGATTTATGGGATTTGCTTTTTAAGTTCCTAATTCTAGGAGTTGTAAGGAGAGTCTTCATAGTGTTCAAGTGTTTCCTGTGTGTGACATAGTTACTTGTCTTTCTGTCATAGTTTTCAGCTGGGCACCCTGTCCCCTTGGAGAGTGTGGAGGGGAAGGCCAGCTGCCTTATTCTTGCTAGGAATTTCCCTAAGCCTTTGTGACAGGCCGCCTGTAGGGCGGATCCCAGGGAATGTAGGTACTCAGCAAGGCTTGTTGATGCTTAGGACAGAGAGTGCCAGTGTGGCCGCTTCCAGCTGCTACCCTGTCTCCCTAGTTCCCTTTTCAGTCTCTTTGTTGTTTCCTGCTCCTTTTTTTTTCCCTTCCCTACTTCCTTTTCTCTGTGATAAGGCTGTGTTGAGCAGGCCAGATAACTTTACCTGTAAGGGCCTTTGAAGTGGTAGTGCAGGTGGGTCTACCTTGAAGGAGTGTGCTGTGCAACACCTGCCTGGCTTTTTGCGAAGGGCTGGCGGTGTGATGTGTGGTTTTAAATCTGGTGCGCACCAGCATCCCAGTGCTGGCTGGGATGGAGTGTAGCAAACTGTGATTGTGTCCTTATTTAATTGTAAGGTCATTATTTTTTGTCCCCAAAATATTTCAATCTAAATCGTAAGCTCTTTGGACTTACTTTTTCTCTTTTTCCCCTTCCTTCCTTTTTTCTGTAAATCCCAGCCTCCGGCCTCCATCTTTGGAGGCCCCTCCCCTGTGCCCCTCAAACCTTGATCCCCTCCCCAGGAAAGGTCAAGACCACTCCCACGGGTTAGGGTTATTTAAACTGCTCGCCAGAAAATAAACGCGTGGTTTTCCCTTTTTCTCTCTGGTGGTTGCATTGGCGACTTCTCGTTCCCCTCGGGGCCTCCCGGGAATGCAGGTGTCTAAATCCGAACATCTTTTAATCTGGTCTGACTTGGCTTGATTGTGATTATTTTGTTTCAGCAGAGAGCTTACAGTTATAAAATATTCCTAAAACTTTCCTTCCTTTTTTTGTTTTGTTTTGTTTGAGACAGAGTTTCTCTGTGTAGCCCTGACTGTCCTGGAACTTGCTTTGTAGACCAGGCTGGCCTTGAACTCATAGAGATCCACCTGCCTTTGCCTCCTGAGTGCTGAAACTAAAGGACTTAAGCTAAATGTCCCCTTCTTGTCTTACATGAATTCTCTTGAAAAGGCCTTAAATTTCCTTGTATGATGTTGGTACCCTATATTTTGCTACTGATCTTTTGTTGTTGTTGTTTTGTTTTGTTTTTTTCAAGATAGGGTTTCTCTGTAGCTTTGGGGCCTGTCCTGGAACTAGCTCTTGTAGACCAGGCTGGCCTCGAACTGAAAGAGATCCACCTGCCTCTGCTGCCCAGGTGCTGGAATTAAAGGACTGTGCCACCACCATCCCGCTGCTACTGATCTCCTTGACAGACTTATAATAGCTTAAAATAAACAAATTTCCGTCATGTTCTTTGATACTTTGTAGTATAAGCCCATGTTATTTTTCTACTTTTTGTTTAGACGTTGGGTACCATGCTTTCTTTCTATTGCAAGGGATCTCAAAAATACTTTCTCTGCATACTGCTTTCCAAGCATGCTCAGGCGTTAGCTGGGCAGGAAAGTTAACGTGGATGGTGTTTCCTTCACTGTACCTCTGTGCTACTTGCTTACTGGAGCATGCCTGTGTGACAACAAAGCCCTCCTGTCTCCTTTACGGGACTGAATAAATATTTATATGCAAGGACTCCCTTATGTCAGTAAGAGACTGAGCGCTGTAATAGGGTGACAGCCATCGTCCATCTCCTGAGCATGGTGTTCCTGTCAGTGAAATAGTATTTAAAGGAAAAAAAGGAATGGTCACCAGAGCCAGAAACCTGAGGAAAGAAGAGGCAGAACAATGGAATGATGTGTTGTTCTTTAACCATTTAGCCTTAGAGATAGCTCAGATCTGGGATGTCATTTATTTAAAAGTAAAGTAGGTGTATAGAAGAATGGATAACCCAAAGGGTCTCCTCAGGTGACATCAGGAGCGACCTGCCAGGTTATTGCTCAGTACCTTCCCTTTCCATATGGTCTGCATGGATATCTTAGGTTTCCTCCACTTCCTGCTTGTATTTTTCTGTGACAGCCTGCCCGACTGTCTCAAGGGGAAAGCTGGCTGAGATCTTTTAGCAGATTCTCTAAACAGAATAATCTAGTGTGTAGTAAAAACAGATACTACACACCCATAGTCAGAGCAGAACAAAGCAACGCCCAGTCCCCCTGGTCCTTGCAAGGAGCCCTTTGCTGTAGGCTAAGCTTATTTTATACCCTCTTGGGATTAATTTGCTGCTTTCCTTGTTGACTGTTGTAAAATATCTCTTTTGAGACCCTCACAAACTTTAAACTGTCTGGGTACCAACTGTAAAGATACCATAGTTTTACATTTTTAATTTAAAAAAGAGATCAAAGGATTTGTTGGTTGACCGGTGGTTTGATCAAGCAGGATCTTGCTAGGTAGTCAAGGCTGGCCTAGAACTTTCAGTCTTTCTGACTGTGTGCCGGGTCAGAGGTGAGGCCAGTTGCCTGGTGACTCAGGGTACCTAAGTTGTTAATGAAAATTGAAAAAAAAAAACCATTAAGTTCTAAAAATATGTTTTTTTGGGGGGATTAAAATAATTTATTTCAGAAAAATTAGAAATGAGGAGGAGTAAAATGAAAATAAAAATCGTTTTTGTTTTTCTGGGGCTGCTGGATGAACCCGGGCCTGGGGATCTAACCCAGGTAAGAGCTCAGATGGTGAGCCATGTGTCCAGCAGCTTCATTGTTGTGTGTGTGTGTGTGTGTGTGTGTGTGTGTGTGTGTGTGTGTTCTATCTCTCTCCACCTTACTTCTTTGGATAAAGTTCCCCACTGAACCTGAAGTTCAACATTTTAACCAGGCTGGTGAACTTCTGGAATTTTCTGTCTCTGTTCCTACTGATGGGGTCACAGGCATTGGTAGTGACCTTGCTTTTCACATGGGTTCTGCTTTTTTGTTTTTGTTTTTCAAGACAGGGTTTCTCTGTGTAGCCCAGGCTATCCTGGAACTTGCTCTGTAGACCAGGCAGGCCATGACCTCAGAGATCTTCCTGCCTCTGCTTCTGAGTGCTGGGATTCACTGCCATCCAATATGTACTGGGGTTTTGAACTCAGTTCTTCATGGAAAACAAGCACTTTTGCCAACTAAGCCATTTCCTTTGCTATTTATTTTTTTTTTAAAACGTCTCTTCCAGTTCTAGGCTGACCTTAAACTTCTCGTCCTCTTGTCTCTGCCCCACAAATACCACCAAGCCTGGCCATAGTTTTATTTTTAAGGCCGTTTGGACATGCCTGTTTATACATATATTATTTTATATTTAAGATAGGCAATATTTAACTTGTTTCTCATTAATAGGCATTTAAATGACATGTATGGAAAAATTTCTCTTTATGTAGACGAGGTTGTCCTTGAACTCGTGGAGATCCTCCTGCATTTGTCTTCTATGTGTTAAAGGCTTGTGATATGACCAGGCCGTAACAAGGTTTTGTTAGCATTTGGACTTCCTTACCTCTGTTTCTTTGCCTCTGGTATGGAGAGGGCTTTCGTGGGAGCACCTACTGCTGCTCAGTTTGTTTAGCTCAGAACAATCAGTAAGTTGGTTTGAATGAGAATGATTCCCATAGGCTCATGTATTGAATACCTAGTAGCTATACTGCTGGGGAGGGGGTTAGGAGGTGTGGCCTCGTGGGAGGAGGTGTGGCCTCGTGGGAGGAGGTGTGGCCTTGTGGGAGGAGGCGTGGCACTGGAGTGGGCTCTGAGGTTTCAAAAGCCCTGCCTGGCCCAATCCCGCTCATCCTCCCTCTATTCCCCCTTCCCCCTTTTCTCCTCCTTTCTCTCCCTGTCTCCCCTCCCTCCATGCCCCCCCCCCCCGCCCCCGCTCTTGCTCTTGTGTATGGATCAGGATTGCTGCTCATGCGCCATGCCTGCCCGCCAGCGTCCTTACTTTACAAGGTGCCTTGGTCATGGTGTCTCTTCACAGCAGTACTGGTAACTTGACAGCCAGAGGAAGCCTGTCTTGGCATGCCGTGTCCTAAGCCGGGATTTTCCTGCTGGAGCACACTGCAGCAAATACATGTTGTGTGCATCATGCCTGTAGGAGAATTCTTAGAAGAGTGTGACTGTTCACTTTTGAGTGTGCCAAGTCCTGCTCCATGGAAAGTGCCAGTTATTCCGCGGCATGTGTGAGTGTCTGCTTCCCCACACCATGTGGTCGGGTATTCTTGCACATTTTCAGCTTTACTTATCTCACTTAGGAACGATGAGTCATGCCCCCCACTGCCACCCCACCTCTATCCCCCTCCCTATTCTTCTCCTTTATTTGGAGTCAGGGTCTCACCAAGTAGCCCATATTGGCCTCGTTCGTGGTAAGCTTGCTGCCGTAGCCTCAGACGTGAACCTCTCCACCTTTTTCTGACAGGAACGTGTATCCACGTCTTTGGACCTGCTCGAAATTTATATTTCATTTTCGGTAAAGCCTTAAGCTGTCTTCGTTACAGTTTCTCCATTGTACAGTTCGCATTTTCCTGTCTTGTTTTGCAAGGTGTGACCTCCGTCCATGCGATGAGGTGTTTGCTTTTCCTGGTTTGCGGTCCCTTCTTTGATTTCATGGTAATTGTTTTTCCCAAGCAGAAATACTAAGCAATTGCCTTTTCATTTATAGATAGCTTCTAGCTTCTGAATCATTCCTAGAAATGCCTTCTTCACTTGGACTTTATGTTTTGATGGTTTTATGTTTTACATTTAAATCTTCCATCTGGAGTTTATTTTAATCAGAAATGTGAGGTTAGAATTTCAGCACCTCAACCTCCCCCCATACAATTCGCTGCCCAGGCACCCAACACCATTGCTTGCCCGAGGGGTTTCCCCCACCTATTCCAAACAGCGCTGTAGCAGACACTAAACTCCTGTCTGTTTTTTCCTCCTCGATTTGCATGCTCACTGACAGCAGCTGACTTCACAGGATGTACACACGCTGTGGGAGGCACTTCTCCCTCACTGTTTCCTTTCCTTTCCCTTGCTGTCCGAGTTTCTTCTTTACCATTCCTGCCAGATTTTATTTTCAAATGAAATTACAATTAACCTCCCCAGTGAACTGAAAAGAAATGCCACAGTTTATCCTGCTTTCTTGACTGTAGAAACTGGTTTGCATTCACCCTCATTCCCTTTCCTTGTCTTTTTTTCCTTCCCCTCCTTCCCTCTCACCCTCTCTCCCTCCCTCCCCCATCTGTCCCTGTCTCTCTTACTATGCAGCTCAGGATGGTCTTGATCTCATGGCCCTGTTGAGTACTAGGATTGCAGGCATGCTGTCTCATACAACAGCCTGGTCTCTGTGTGTGTGTGTTTAGCTTGATTACCTTCAATAATGTTTGTCAGAATCATACCATCTGTATAATTTGTTTTGGATGCTATTAGATTATAGGAAGTTTACCACAGTTTAAAAAGAGTGATGGTTTTATGCTTCACTGTGGTATGGGTAGAAATGGAGTCCTCTGTCAGGTGGCCGGGTGCCATTGTCTTCTCTAAGAGTTAACCCAGTTGGGTTGATCTAGCATCTGGCCAAGGACCCACTCCTCACTAAGGTAGCTTCACCTTAAGCTATCAAAGAGGTAGGAGGAATAATTACCCCTTAATGAGATGATGTGCTTTTCCTTCCCCAATTCCAGGCTTTTCTGCCCTTGCCCCTGGTCCCATCCAGTGTTCCCTGGGGTCTGTCTGCCTTCCTGAGTCCCAGCACAGAAGGTCAGAACTTCTGCCTTCCTTCTCCCTCTTTCTTTGGCACACTGGCTAGAACATATATATATATATGTGTGTGTGTGTGTCTGTGTGTATATATATATGTGTGTATATATATATATATGTGTATACATATGTATATATATATATATATATATATATTTATATATTCACTCTTTCTTTAATGCTCCCTACCTTCATTTGGTTGCTCCTTTGCCAATGTGGCTGACGGCCATGATGGCTTAATAAAAACATCATGGCTTAACCAGAACATCATGGTTTGCTTTCTCTCGTTGCTTCATCCTCCTTCGTGGACAGCTGCTGAGATCTACCACTTGCCTGCCATGGGTTTTTCTTTGAAACTCCAGTAAGAGGCCCATCTTAAATTCTTGTATTAATGAGAGTAAGAACCCCAAGAAGTGACCCTGATTTTCTTGGTGTCATGTGATGACCGTGAAGAGACTCCCAGAAATTATTGGTAACATTGTTATTGGTATGTTGACATTGATGTCTCTGCTCTTCATTGGCTGTTATTTTTGTTATTATAAATAATGCTGTAAGAGAAGTTGCCAACATAACTAACAAGATATAGTATTAAGAGTAAATGCCTTTAGGTGACATTTTAGGCATATTGTATTCCTCTAAGTGGCCTTTAACACTTCTTTCTTAGAGTCTGTCTTCTGGCTTCAAATGCTCTGATAATTAGTACTAAAACAGTGGGTTTAGCTATTCATTTGTGAGCTATACCTTAGCTTACAAACACTACTTCATGTTGCAGACAAATGCAAAATCAGTTTTTAAAATTGCATATAAAAGTTTTTGGCCTGGGAACTCAATGGCTCATGAGTTCCCTGTTGCATCCTGTTGGAGCCAGTGTGGACAAGCATGGCCCAGTCAGTAAGGCGAGAAAAGCAAAGAAAGTGGTTTATCCAGCCTGCTAGAGTCTGACCTCAGCTAGAAATAAGATGTCCCTGGAACGCTCATCCATACTCATTGTGGGTGTTTGCCAGAGGCAGTTCCCAAGCAGGAGCCGCGTCAAACACTTGACAGGAGAGACCTCTAGTGTGAGCGGAGTCAGACGGGAGTAGACAGTAAAGGCTAAGAATTAGGGAGAGAGACTGGCTCAGCCAGGAGGCAGGGATCTATGTCCAGATACGCTTCTAGCTTTCTATAAACCACAGGAAATGTGCTTTGTAAATAGAAGAGATGGGCGCTTTCCTTCTGCAGTGTTTGTAAAAAGTGCTATGTGTGCATAAAGTAGGTGGCGCTGGTTAAGTTTTTATTCAGCAGCGGATATTGGGCATGGTGCCATGTCATTGCTTTAATAAACCAAGTTCTTTGATATTTCGGTGTTACTAATGTCTTCTCAGCCTAAGATACTTGGGAGGTCTTGGTACTGGTTATTTGTTTATTTACATCTCAGGCTGTTCTGGACCTGGATGTAGACAAGGATGACCTTGAACTTCTGATCCTCCTGCCTCCCCTTTTCAAGTACTAGGATTATAGGTGCATGACGCTGAACTTGATTTCCGTAGTGCTGGAGACCCAATCCAGAGCCTCCTGCGCTGGGCGCACCCCAGGCCCCTCATTGCATTCTAGAATAGTTTCTTCGAATGTGGTTGTGAACATAGGGCCTGTTTCTCTTGACCAGGAAAAAGGAAAACATTTTGCCCTTATGGAACATTTATCAAAGGGATGCCCGCTTTGCCATTGCTTGACAAATTTACATTGACATAGGGTGTGTCAAGTGTATTTGTCCCTCATGCTGTGGAAGATAGTCTAAAACCATCTGTCCTAGTTAGAATTTTATTGCTGCGAGGAGACACCGTGACCACACCAACTCTAACAAAGGGAAAACATTTAATTGGGGCTTACTTACAGTTCATAGATTTAGTCCATTAGTGTCATGGCAGGAAGCATGGTGGCAGGCAGGTAAACATGGTGCTGGAGAGGAGCTGAGAGTCCTACCTCTGGCTCCACAGGCAGCAGGAGGTTACCGTGAGTCACTAAGCCCCAAGGACACTCTGCTCTAACGAAGCCACACCTACTTTGACGAGGCCTTGCCTCCTAATAGTGCCTCTCCTTGTGAACCTATGGGGAGCATTTCTTTTCTTTTTCTTTTTCTTTTTCTTTTTTTCCTTCCTTCCTTCCTTCCTTCCTTCCTTCCTTCCTTTCTTTTTTTCTTTTTTTTTTTTTTTTGAGATACAGTTTCTCTGTATCTTTGAACCCTGTCCTGGAACTAGCTCTTGTAGTTGGCCTCAAACTCACAGAGATCCACCTGCCTCCACCTCCCAAGTACTAGGATTAAAGGCGTGTGCCACCACCGCCTGGCTATGGTTGCCATTTTCATTCAAACTACCACATCATCCACCTGGTAGATGCCCAGACATTCAGCTAGCACTTTGTACATTGTTTTGGTAGTGTTTAATTTATAAATACACTAATAATATGGAACAATTATAGCAATGAAACGTACAGAGTGCTTCTGTCTGTCTGTTGCTTTGAGACCCCAGGCTGGTCTAGAACCCACAGCAGACCTCAGGCTCACTTCACTCTTCTAAGTGCTGGGGCACAGGTGTGAGCTGTCATGTCTAACTTACTATTTCCAGAGCATGGTTCTTCCTGAGCTCCTAGAACCAAGGAGAACAAACCCACAACTCACAGCGATTTGCATCAGAACCCCAGGTGTGATGCCCACAGGAGTGCCGGTCGTTCCTGAGAGTTCTGCTGCTGGCTGTCTCTGAGTCTGTCAGCACTACTGCCGGTTTCATCTGCTTTTGAGGGTGTGTGCAGCGGTCACAGCTTGCCCAGATTTACCCTGCAGACTGTGGAGAGCCCACAAAGCCACTGCTCTCCCTAAACTTATTGTTTTTAAGAAAATGACATTGAATCAAAAACCAGTTTTGTTTAGTTTTCATGATGACTGAGCAGGACACAGCTCACTCTTTAGAAATATTTTCCTCACGGTTAATTAAGACGAAATTGGAATCTGAGGGTACAGAGGAACGGAGTCCCAGGCCTGCCTCCCATTTGTGGGTTGTTTGGAGTCTTTTTAGTGTGACAACATTTCTGGAGTGTTCCGGAGTGCTTTCTGTGTGCTGGGCTTCATACTAAATGCATTGAGGTTCCTTTTTTAAACTTTATTTATTTTTAATTTTTCAGACAAGCCCTGGGGCGACCCAGTGGCAACCCTGCTTTATCGAATGAGTTCTGCAGAGCACAGTGCTTGGCACGGATAGATCTAGGCTTCTGATCTGTGGTGTCAGGCTAAGAGGCACATGTCATTGTCCAACTTAACACCACCTCGAAGTCACTCAGTGTCCCTTTTCCCTTGAAGGGCAGTAGCATAGCTACTGTATAGTGTAGAGGATGGTGCCAGATAGTGGTGGCCTGTATGTCTGTCTGTCCTCTCGCTTCAGAGTGAATTGTAAGTGTTGAGAGCAAAGCATGCTGGGTATGAAATCACATCTGGGTTCCAGATTTCCCGTGACCTTTTCTGGTTCTGAGACGTTGGGTAAGTCAGCTCACCTCTTTGACATTGAGAATGCCGCACGTGCTTGTGAAAATTAGGTGAACATCTGAGTAGCTACAGGTCTTCCTGATCCTGAAGCAGCAAGTTAGATGACTGTGGAGAACTTGAACTCAGTGGCTCCCAGTGCAGATCAAGTGTTGTTGATTTAGAGACACTTCTCTGTGGTGACCACCCACAGGCTCGGGTATAGGCGGCCGTCTCCTCTGTCTGTTTGGGACTTTTGTCTTGCCCTATTCTGCTAAGCCATTGGCTGAAACAGATTTATTTGTTAACCAATAAAAGCAGTGCATAGACAGAAGGACATTGCACACCGCAGGGGCAGTCTGGACTGACAGACAAGGGAAGCAGATGATGGGAAAGACACCTGCCAGGGAGGAAGCCGGCAACGGTGGATCTGGTTCACAGAGGAGATCTCAAAGTAGTCAGTCTCCGAACTTGGACTTGCAGGCTGCGGGGGCCTGGATGTTCGCATAGTCTCCATTCATGTGTTGGTGCCCCAGTGTGTGGTGGCATTTGGAGGTGAGGACTTCGGGAGGTAATTTAGCCATGAAGGTTGGACTCATGAATAGGGTAAATGCCTCTCTCTCTCTCTCTCTCTCTCTCTCTCTCTCTCTCTCTCTGTGTGTGTGTGTGTGTGTATGGAGGTTGGAGATCAATGTTGTTTTTTTGAGACAAGGTCTGTAATTGCCATGAATTCTCCAAATAGGCTTGGCTGACTGCCAAGGAGCCCCAGCGATCTGCCTCCCCAGCTGGGATTACAAACACAAGCTACCTTGGCTATTTATTTTTAACAACAACTCCCCCCCCCCCAACCACGGGTTCTGAGTATTGAACTCGGGCACAGTGCTTGCCCACAAGTACTGTTTGAGGCATCCCCACAGCCCGATTAGTGCCTTTTTAGGGGAGAGACAGGACAGAGATGCTCTCCCTGTCTACCACATGAGGACACAGCAAAAACAGTCTGTGAACCAGAAATAACAGCTTGCACTGGGCTCTCCGTCTGGTGCTACCTCCGTTTTGGACTTCAGTCAAGAGCTCTGAGAAATCAGTGTCATTGAAGCCACTCTCGTGTGTGAAGGGCTGGAGCTGGTGAAGACCAAGTATGGTAGGAGTGACGGGTGCGAGAGAGAGGGAGGAAAAGCGTTCGTGAGGAAGACTCAGAACACAAAGACAGAGTTTGGAAGTCCCAGAAATGGCCTTGCCTGCAGGTGCGTTGACCCTGGGGACCATGAAGGGCCTTGTGACTGAGGGTTAGGAATTGGGGTTAAGAAATGTTACTTGGTGGTTGAGTAGACCGTGCGAAAGCCAGATAGGACGAGTCTCTGTGATCTAGGCCCAAACTGAGAAGGCTGTGGAGTGCGGGTGTGTTGGGTTCCTTGGGAGCCTACAGGAGAGTAAATCAGATGTCTAGAGACTGAGGTGGGAATCTGAGAGAAAAGAGCAGTGGCTCATAGTGGACGTGGAAGAGCTGTGGTAGACAGCACAGAAGGACTGGACTTCAGGAAGGAGGTAATGCGTTTATTGAGAGCAGTTCATGTTTGAGGTCTGTTCCCATTGCCAAGGCTGTGTAGCCCACTCTCCCGCAAACCTAGCTGAGGCACTAACGGGATGGCCATATGTCCACTGCGCTCAGCTCTGTTCAGACTAGGGCGTGAGGGGAGAGACTGGGGTTAAGTTCATCTAGAGCCCCGCCTCTCAGGTGGGGGCGGAACCATGTTAGAAGACTTCAGCTGCTGGGTTCCTTGGATACCTGTTTGTTGGCCAGGTCTCTGCCTGTGGCCCTGGGGTGCCTAAATGTCTGACATACCTACTCAGCGCTTCTCAGAAGGAGTCCTTGGAGGGGCAGGCACAAGCTGGCTTTTTATAGTCTTGCTTTGTAAGTCACCGTTGTTATTTTCACCTCGTTCCAGTAGTTAGGACTGTTGCCAAGTCCAGCCTGGGCTCAAGGAGAGAGAAAACAGACCTCATCTCTGGCCGGGAAGAGTGTCAGTGAGTGTGTGCGTTTGTTTTAAAACCACCACATCTTTGTGTGACATCTGTGTAGATGTGTTCAAAGGTGAGGCATTCCTAAGAGAAAGGTGGGCCAAATGTCTAAGTTGAGGGCACCTAAATTTTGTTTGATGACCATGGAGAAACTAAAGAAAGAGAGAAGGAGGCCGGGGGCTGTGACCCTTCCAGGTGTGAGATAGGAAATAGGTCGGCTTCTGAAATCTGTGGAGATGCAGGTAGGGTGAGGTGAACAAGTAGAGACTAGCCCAATGATGAGTGCTTGTGGGATAGTGAGGGGAGATTCCCAGGAGGCTGAGAATGAGGCTGAGGAGAACGGGGAGGTAGAAAGAGGCCGAACTTTTGGATTAAGTGATAGTGCCTTGTTGTCCTGCATTGAGTGGAGAGGATGAGAGAAGTCTGGCCTTTGCAGGTGCTCGTAAAATGAGTAGAAATCAGGCACAAAGGGGAATAACCAGATTGGCCCTGAGGCAGGGGCATTTTAGTAAAGATGCTTTTCATGCAGAGTGCATTTTCATGGTGATATTATAGAGTTTGACCTTCAGGCAGCCCAAGTCTATAAGCAGTAATTCATTTTTATGTGTGAGAGCGTTGCAGAGGAGAGGCACTTATTAAGCATTGGTCCCAGGAAACTATTATCCATCCCCTGGGTGGTCTTGCCACCAGAGAAGCAATTTAACTTGGTGGTGGCATTTGAGCAAACTTGGCGACGCCGTGACTTTGCAGATTCAGCTGGTGGCTTCTGAGGCTGAGTCTGCGAGAACTTGTGTGCCCGTGACAGGATTGCCGGTGCCGAGTCTAGATTTGTCCAGTAGTCTTGCTCAGAAACTGGCTCTGTTCAGCTTCCTGATGTCGGAGTCAGTCAGCTCCTTTCTTCAGGGCCTTGCTCTCCCTGGGAAGCCTCCATGCCCCATGGCCTCAAGAGGATTGTCCTGCCCCTTGCTTCAGGGGTTCAGTAAGATTGAGCATTTTCCTTCAGAGTGAAGACAGCCTGACAGATTTCCCTGGGTTTGGCAGCCGTGGGTTACAGTCTTCTCACCAGCCTGCTGTAGATGATGGATCTGAGATGGGAAGACAGCCAACTTCAGCTTTTCAGAGATTCTAGATAGCTGTGTTTTCTCGCAGCTTCAGGTCACATGCAGGTCACACGTCCCCGACTGCTCTCTCCTCCCAGCTCCCCTACCCCTTCTCCTCTCGCAAGAGGGATTTCATGCATCTACTTAATAATATGCCTTATGTGAAGTATTATTACTGTTTCTTTTTGCAGGAATAATAAGAAAAAAAATCCCCAGAAACCTATTTTGTTCACTTTTCTCATTTATTATTAATTTCCTTGCGATTTCAAGGCTAATTTATTTGCACATAGACAAGCGATGTTTCTAAATATAGAAGAATCATTTCATACTATTAGTTCGGAATTTAAAAACGATCATACTCTGGGCCAATAGAGAAACAAGGGACCATGACTTGGCTTCTTTATTTTCCTGACTTAAGGGTATCATAATTAAAAAACAAAAACCCAAAAACCCAAAACTCAAGACCAAAAAAAGAACCAAAACCTGATATACAAGAAGTTATACAAGAAAGTTTAGATTTCTCTTTCCTAATGGCATCGCAGGAACTCTGAGTCAGCTATGACTGGAGTCTGGTCCCTCCTAGGCTGTGGCCCCTGTGGGATTGCCACATCCACCATGGATTCTTCCTACCATTAGGCCCCAGCTCTCAAAATCTTTCCTGGCCTAGAGGACAGGAGAGGCCAAGGCTGGTCCTATTGTTTCTTCTACTCACGCTGGCCCTCGGGAGACAACAGGCCCTCCTCTCTCTGTCTCTGTCACGCTTCTCCTCGCCAAGGAGAAGATGGACTTGGCCACTCCACCGCCCTTTTCCTATGGGCAGTAATAGTATATATTTGTTCTTAGAGTTTCTATGTGTCCATTTTCCTGTGCCCACTGCTGCCTCGGGCCCTGATCTTGTGCTTTAAGACCTATGTCGCTAAAGCCTTCCCAGTGACGGAATTCCCTGTATTGTCGGCCAGTGGTTGGCGGGGATTGGACGCTGTACATAGAGGGGACGGTTTGGGACTTTGGAGCGTTTGAGGAATTTGAAGTTTTTAATTCTCTTCAGTCAGCACTGTGTGGGACAAAGCCTTTTATTTGCTGAGGATACTATCTTTTATCAAGCGCTTTCTTAGTCCTGACTCCTGCCGTGGAGTCTTTTCCTGTTTACTGTTGAGCGAATTCAAAGTTTAGAGGGTCTAAGGAAATCTCCAGCATCGCAAAGTAAATCTGCAGTGTTTTCCCATCTGCTGCCAGCATAGGAACCCCTAGTCTAATGTGTAATGGATTAAGTAAAATGCTGCGGATCCCCGAGTGACTGCAGCGTCAGGTCCCCAAGCGCGGCAGCAGTGGGCCGCAGGTTCCGAAAGCAGCCAGTCCCAGGCAGAGACCGTGCAGTTCCCAAGTGGCTGCAATGGTCCAAGAGGGGCAGCAAGTCCCATGAGGAGAGACAGAAAGATGGGCAGGCCATGAGACCACGCTGCAGGTCTCTGAAGGCAGCTGGCCCCGGGCAGCAAGCCACACGGAGGGTGAGAGACAGAGACATGGATAGGCATGCCATGCAGAGTGGGGTTGGATATTTCTTTAGTGGGTTATGGAAGGGAAGGGGAGAGGGTGTAAGGGAAAACGGGGAAAGAGAAGAGAGAGTCGTGGGGAGGGGAGAAGTGGGGAGAATGGAGTGAGGCAGAAGCAAGGCAGAAGCTGGCTCTTCCAGGGAGAGAAGGAACTCAGGCTGGAAGCTGAAGATCAGCTTGTGTGTGTGTGTGTGTGGGGGGGGTGAAGGATGAGGGTGGGCGTGGCTTATCTCTTAAAGGGACAGAGCAGACCATTACATAATGAGTTTTGTCAAAATGGAATTGGTTCACTTAAAAACAGCAATAATGTGTGTGTTTGTGTGTGCGTGCGCATGTGTGTTCATGTGTGTGCTGGTGCATATGTGTACACAAGTGTTTATGTATACATAAGGAGGCCAGAGGACAACCCAAACTTTTGCTTTGGCATTGTCCACCTTGGTTTTTGAGCTGTCTTTCACTGGCCTGGAGCTCACCAGACAGGCTGGGCTGCACAGGATTTGCCTCTTGTAAGCCCAGGTTTTCAGATTCTCCTGCTGCCAGGGCATGCCCTTTCCTGACCAAGTCACCTCCCAGCCCAGTAGCAAACCTTAAGGAAGGAATCCAGACTTGGAATTGCCGAGGTGTCCACCAATGAGATGTTTGGATTCTGGCAGAGCAAATCTTGCTGTTGCTGTTTTCGAGAGAGAAGTTCTGTGGCCTAGGAGAGGGCAGGAGGGTGTGCGAGGGCACGGGAGGCATTGTGTGCCTTCCTAGCTGCCCAGCGAGGATTTTTACCTAGGAGGCAGCAAACTTCTGTTGATCCTACTGTAGTAGTAATCACCTCCCAGGGTTAGGAGCCCCGAAGCTGTGAGACACCCTGTCTTCCTTCAGTTTGTGGGCGTTAGAAAATCAAATCAAGCACTGCATTTCTGTGTTCTAAAGTGATAATGCTAATAACATTAGTATTATTATTAGACAAGGTCTCATATAGCCAAGCCTGGCCTCAAATTGATTATATAGCTCTGGCTGGGCTTGAACTCCTTCCTGATCCATCTGCCTCTATGAAGTCATTTTTCTCCTCTTTTATTTTTGTTTTAAACATATGTTATCTGTAACTGTAGTGTAGAACAGATAAAGCAGAGCAAATAATGTATTGTAGAAAGAATCCGCACTCTAAAAAGTTAATTTAAACACATTTGTTAAAGAAGTTAAGTGCATTATTTACTTGTATGTCACTGTGGCCGAAATGCTGGGCAGAGTCAATGTAAGCGAAGGAAGTTTGTTTGTTGAGTTTGGCTCATAGTTTCGGGGAAGCCATGATGGCAGGGGCAGTTTCTTCATGTGATTTGAGCATGAGGAAGAAGTAAGGCAGGATCCCTGGGCTGGGCTGTAACCCATGCCTTATGACCCAGTTCTACCAGCTAGGTCCTACCTCCTACAGGTTCCACAGCCTCTTAAAATAGAGTCACTGGCTAGGGGGGAGGTATTTCGGATTCAAACCATAACATTAAGTTACTGACTGACACCTCACACCTCAGCACACTTAAACACTCTTCCCTACCCTTATATCTCAGTGTCCGAGAGCCGTGCTAGGTGTGACTGTACAGGTCCGTCAAGGGACAGACGTGCTAACAGAAGTTTAAGCACATTCTCATAAAAGTCATTTTCTTTAGTCACTGCATTCCGCTCCCTCCCCTGCACACACCCTGGCGGGTCAATGTTCAAGTTCTTAATCACAGGCCTTTCCCTAAGCCACTGGCTGCTGTCTTTGGCAACCCTTCAAGATATCAGGTTTCCTGTGATCAAAGGAGCCCGGGACCTGCTTGTGCTTGCCTTTTATTCTTGTAAAACGACCTCAGAGATGGAGCTAGAGGCTCAGTGTAGGGTCTTCCGTGTAGTGAGCCTTCTTTTGAAGGATAGGTGTTGAGAAGGAAGGTCATTCTTGTAACAGCTTCCTATACCTTCTTTGGTCAGCTCTGTTCATGTGACCCTGTCAGTTATGTTAGGGGTGGGTCTGCCTCCTGCAGGCTGCTCCTCTACAAGTTGCTAGCCCCTTCTCACCCTTCCTGGGTCAGCTCTCCATAGAGAAGAAAAGAGGAGAAAGGATTTACTTGTTTCTGAGATACAGGCCCACAAGGAAAGTGACCTGGTTAGGGTTTCTCTTGCTGTGGTTATACACTGACCGAAAGTAACTTGGGGAAGGAAGGGTTTATTTATTTATTTTCAATTATTTATCTGTTTGTTCTCTTTTTCTCTGTCTCCCTTCTTCCTTCCTTCTCTCCTTTATTTTTTAGAGGCAGGGTCTCTACATTGCCCTGACTGTCCTGGAAATATGTAGACAAGGCTGGCCTCAAACTCACAGAGATCCACCCCTACATCTGCCTCCCAAGTGGGATTAAAGATGTGTGCCACCGCACCTGGCAACCTATTTCATTTTCAATTTCCATGTCTTGTCCTTCCTGGAGGGAAGTCAAGGCAGGAACCTGGAGGCAGGAACCGAAGCAGGGATGTTCCTCTTCCCAGATATGCCCTGGTTTGTGTCAGGTTGACATAGAAGATAAAGGCTAGTTTGTTCTTTCCCTTTTAAAACAATTAATGCTAATCAGACACATTTCAGAAGGCAGCTCCAAACCCCAGCCTTGCAGTATCCTACTTTGAGGTAACAGAGAGATACAGGGTTCTTGTTTATGTAGAAAGCCGTGTGTCTGGAGATGCGTAGGCCTCTGCAGAAGCACCGAGGTGAAGGTAGTCACTTCCGGTGTCCTGTTTTTATTTTGCTGCTTTGTAGATGTGGGTACATTACACAAAGATCATTTAGTGCGCCTTAAACCTTTCAGAAGACAAGGTAAAAGCAAGTGCAAGGCTCTAATTGGCTTGGTTTTCAGGCAAACGAAGTGATTGGTCAGGCCTTCCAGTGGGCTGTCAGAACAGTGGGGCTTGTAAGGCAGAACAAGGAGGCCCTGGTTTTGGGGTCCAGTTTGACTGACCCACTTAGGGTCAGTGGCTCCATTTCAGTTTGCTCTGGTCTGTTGGGGCCTAGTACAGGGGCTGGATCTAAAACAAAGACTTCCAGCATTTTTGTGTGATATTTCTGTGTTTTTTTGAGGTTTTACATCTAGTCTTTAGAGACGAAGAATAATCTTTTTTCTTCTGTTCTTCCTGCCACACAGTGGTGGATCCTTTTTTTAAAAAATTTTTTTTGGATATTCCTGTTATAGAAGCTATAATTATATTGCTCTTCGCCTCTTCTCTGGGAAAAGAACCTAAACTTCTTAAATGGATACAGCCACAAATTTGGCCTAGATATATGAAGCAGTAAGTTGGCTGACACCTGCATTTGCGTTCAGGTTAAAAAAGAATTATATATATTTTCTCTGTACAGTGAAGAATCAAGGCCCAGAAAGCTGAATGATACGTAGCTGTTTCTCTGTGGGTCTTCTTCGATCTCAAGCAGGGGTCTTTGCCTGTGTTAAAATACAAGTGGACAGTGATGACCTCCCACATTGAAGAGAAGACAAGGGTGGACCCCGAGTGACTGACTGACGTTCCCAAACTCAGAAGAGAAAATGTGTTCAGTTTTTCTCCCCAGTGAAATCCGAAGAGTTCTGTTAGAGAGAACCTTCCGCTCGTTCTTGATCAGAGCAGAGAAGGACATCTAGGTTGTTCTAGAAATGGGCTTTTAAAACTCTCGCCTGCTGGGGTTGAAGGCTTGTGCCACAAGAACAGGTGGATCTCTGTGAGTTCCAGTTCAGCCTGGTCTACTGAGTGAGTTCCAAGACAGCCAGAGCTACACAGAGAAACCCTGTCTAGGAAAACCAAGAACAAACCCCAGAACAAGAGCAACAGCAGCAAAAGCCCTTGCCTGCTGTGCTGGCTATGATGCTGTGCATGGCTGTGTGAGAGCAGCTAGGCTCTCACCCGAAAACCCTTCAGGGCTGGGGTGCAGCTCCGTTGGCAGGGTGCTTTCCTAACGTGCATGAGGACCCGCGTTTGATCCCTAGTGCCATATAAACCTGGCGCAGTGGCACGTGCAACAGCGACAGACAGATGTGCCGGTTATCTGTGGCTACGCCCTGAGTGTGAAGCAGAGTGTGACTGACTCAAGGTTGAGCATTTACTCAGGTGTGTATTGTTCTGCGAGATGGCGCACTGGGTAAAGTGCTTGCCGCCCAATCGTGAACACTGAAGTTCAGCTCCTCAGAACCCATGCAGATGCCAGGAAGATGTGGTTGGTCTTCCGTTTTCCCTGTATTGGGAGGCGAGGGGAGGGGCAGGCCCCTTGGTGAGCAACCTCGCCTTAGTAAACAGGGAGAGATTAAGGAAGACCTGCAAGGTCAACTTCGGGCCTGTCCACAGGGTGTGAAGGAACACACATACTCAATCCCACACATACATACACACAGGAAAACAATTTTAGAACTGGATCATTTTTAATTCGTTTTGTTTTTATTTTTGGAGACAAGAGTCCTGATGTGTTGCCCAGACTGGCCTAAAGCTCCCAGACCTCTTGACTGCCTGCAAAACGCTGGGATTAGAGGAATGTGCTTGCACACCTTACTGGAGATTAATAATTCTTTTTAAAATGCCACTCAGCTTTAAACTATGCTTTAGACCATAATTTATAGCATAGTAGGAAAATTAATAGGTTGCCTTTGTGGCCATTTCTTGAGCAAATATTAAGTATCATGAACTTCATATTTTTAGATTTCTGTAAATCTTGTAGAGTTTATTTTTGCCTTGATAAATGTCAGTAAAGGTCATCCACACTCCTGGCCGTGAAGTTAATGGGCGGGGAAGTGTGCGTGTGTGTGTGTGTGTGTGTGTGTGTGTGTTGCTTGTGTGTGCGAGCGCGTGTGTGTGTGTGTGTGTGCGTGTGTGTGTATGTGTGTGTGTATATGTGTGTATGTGTTGTTCCAGGCTCCACGTGGTGACCCCACTTGATCAGGACTTACAGGTGCCTTGTCCAGTCCTCCAGAAGGCTTATTCCTTGTGCCCTTTGCCCTGCTGCTCACCGGACAGATGGAGCAAGTGCAAGGATGGCACAGGGTCTAGGAACCCAGCTGCTTGCTGCTGCCTGTAATGTGAACGCTTCAGCACACGGGACAGCAAAACAAGGCCTGCATTGTTGGGACGCTGCTCTCCAGGCTGCTGGCCCTTCTTCCTATGACAGCTGGCCGTTTGTCACAGGCGTGCTCTTCAGAGGACACCAGTGAGACCAGTTAAGAGAGAAATCCTTTCTGGATGCATTGTTCATGACCCCATTGCTCAGCAGCCCCTGGGGAGCCTTGATCTCCCCTCTGTGGGCTTTACATGTAGCACAGATACAGCTAACCATTTGCCTGTCCCTCTCTGGCATCTTCCACATCACAAAGCAGAGCTTTGTAACTTATAGGACCCATGCATAGACTGCTTACTGAAAGGGGGATGGGCATAAACGTAGCTGAAAATAGTCGTCCTGTTGCCTCGCCTGGTGTGAACCAGGCCTCTCCACGCGTGAGGGACATCTGACAGACAGATGGAACTCCATCCACAGAGCCAACTCAACAGGTCAGAGATGTGTATATTTTAGCAGGTTTCTATGGGTGACTGTTCAGAGACCACATTTGGTCACACTGGCCTTGAACTTGGAGTGCTCACATGGCCTCTGCTCCAAGTGCTGGCTTAACAGATGTGAAACACCTTGTCTAGCTCGTGTGTGCTTTGTGTATGTGTAAATGGAGATTGAACCCATGACATCATGTGTGTTCTGCAAGTATTCACCCACTGGGTCACATCTGCAGCTCTTGTGTGCCTCTTTATTTTTAAATTATTTTATTAGTATGAGTGTCTTGCTAGCATGTCTCTCTGTGCATCACTTGCTTGTGGTGCCCTCGGAGGCCAGAAGAGGGCAACAGTTTCCCTGGGTCTGGATTGAGTTACAGACAAGTGTGAGCTGCCATGCGGGTGTGCTGGGAATTGAACCCAGGTCCTCTGGAGGAGCAGCCAGTGAGCCTAACCACGGAGCCACCTCTGCAGCCCCTTGTGTGCCGTTTTATAAAAGCAAATGATAATGTGCGGTATATGCAGTGGTGTGGTTTAGCCTGTGCTGAGCCACTCAGAGTTCTGTGCTGGTTCCTGCTGGTCACATCATCCTTCCCAGCTGCTGCTGGTGTTCCAGAGCATTTGTATCAGCCACTGAGTGTTGTGGTTCTTTCCAGGGTTTTTTTTTTTAAGTGTGTGTGTGTGTGTGTGTGTGTGTTATTTATTACAAACCAGTGCTTTCTGAGACATCTGTGTACAAGCATGCTTGTCAAGGATCAAATGCAGAAGTGAAAGTGCTGAGCATACGAAATTTTAGTTTAGACACTGGCTTCTTGGGACGCACACAGTAATGCCCACCATAGCCAATTTGTCTTGGTTACCTCCCAGTTTGGAGCTAATTTAGTGCTGTGAAACCAGAACAATGGCCTGGATGGACCCTTTTAAATATTTATCTGTAGTGGCTTTTGGATTACTGGCCAACCTTTCTAAACTTTTTCTTATATATTTCAAAAGCACTAATAATCAATGTTTCTCCCTTTATTAATAGCTCCAGATGAATAAGAACTATCCAGGTGTTTGTTTTTCTCTATGCACATGCGCGCGCGCGCGTGTGTGTGTGTGTGTGTGTGTGTGTGTGTGTGTGTGTGTGTTGACACTTTGAGACAGCTAAGGCTGTCCTGGAACTTTTCCCTCCACCCCTAAGAGCTGGACTGCAGTCAGTTAAGGCTGTCCTGGAACTTTTCCCTCCACCCCTAAGGGCTGGACTACAGACTGCTGAGGCTGTCCTGGAACTTTTCCCTCCACCCCTAAGGGCTGGACTACAGACTGCTGAGGCTATCCTGGAACTTTGCCCTCCACCCCTAAGGGCTGGACTACAGACTGCTGAGGCTGTCCTGGAACTTTTCCCCCCACCTCTAAGAGCTGGACTACAGACTGCTGAGGCTATCCTGGAACTTTGCCCTCCACCCCTAAGGGCTGGACTACAGACTGCTGAGGCTGTCCTGGAACTTTTCCCTCCACCCCTAAGATCTGGACTACAGACTGCTGAGGCTGTCTTGGAACTTTTCCCCCCACCCCTAAGAGCTGGACTACAGATGCGCTTTAGGATCTTATGGGTTTTTTCAAATGTGGAGTCAGCGCTAGACTTTCCCTACTGGGATGGTTCTACCTGTGCCAGACTCATGTGCTTACCCAGGAGTGACACTGTTTGTGCCACCCTCCCGAACCAGTTCATGAGGGCGCAGGTACCAGGGAAGCCCGTGGTCATGGGCGAGCTATAGAGGGGTCAGTGGGCTTTTAATTCTACCACTTACCAGTTCCAAATTTTCAGATTTCGTGGACTGGTAAAACTGAAATTAGGGAGGGAAGAGGAGGGAGGGAGGGAAGAAGAGAGGGAGGAGGGACAGAGAGAGAATGAGAATGTACGTTCATGCAGGCTTGTCACCCCCTTTTGTCCACGTCATTAAAACCAACCCTGAAAGTTTCCACTATTTTAAAAACAAGAGAAGTCTCCTTCCGATAAAACAAAGCAAACCAACCAGCCAGGAAGGGATTATTCCATAATAAAAGGCATTACTTTTAAAGTTTAGTTTCAGGAAAAAAATTTTTTTCCTTTTGGCCGGAGTGAAAATATTTAGTACCAGAGTGGTCAGCCCCAGAGTCGGCCATGTTTGCACACCCCGTGTGTCCGCGGAGGTTTTCCTCGGCCCGCTGTGCTCCTGGTTAACGCCTTGGCCCTGGACTGTGCTGCCCTCCGGAGAAGACGCCTTGCAGCAGTTCTCAGGGCTCGTTCTGCCCGCGGGCACCTGGCGCACACACCAGCCGTAGCACACAGATGGCCTGCCCATGCACGCACCACCTGTGGCGACAAGCGCCATACCATTTAAAGGTCACTTCCTTGCCTTTAGGATCTCAGCAGAGAGTCACCCTGTTTAGTCACCTGCTGGTCCTTAGCACGGTGGCGGTTTTATCTTCCAGCTTCTTGGCAAGTCTGGTTTGATTAGCTTTGGAGGCAGAGTTGGGTGAAGCGTGCAGGCCTCCTCATGTAGGGAACCCTCATAAGCTGTTAGACTTTCCTGAGTGCTTTGGGGTGTGGGGATAACCCCAGCACTACAACAACCCGAGCCTGAGTGGCCCAGTTTCAGGCTCGTGTAGTTTGTGGTAACCCCCAGAGTAAGGCATTTCCGTGTTAGTCCACGGTGTAAAGGGCTCATTAGATTTCTAAGTGATGGCCAGTCTGGTACCCACGAGATCCTGCCTCAAAGAAACAAAGGGAAGGACTGGGGAGCTGGCTCCACGGGGAAGAGCATGTGTTTTTGCAGAGGGCCTGGACTTAGTTCCCAGCACCCACTTGGGGGCTCACAGCCCTTTGCACCTCCAGGTCCAGGGGATCCCATGCCCTCTTCTGACCTCCACAGGCACCAGGCACACTTGTGGTGCACAGACACAAATGCAGGCAAAACACTGATGTACATAAAATAAATAATCTTAAAATAGCTTTGTTCTGCTAGGCATTTGTTGTCTTAATGTACAGGGATCAGGTACTGAGGAAGTTGAATCGCCTAAACATTTTGATAATCCTTAAGTTTGGTGAAAATGGACAAAGAACACCTTGTAACAAAAGTACATAAAAGCCATGTAAAAGGGACAGTGTACCTCATGTCGGACATCTCAGAGCCAGGTCGGACACCCCCTCTCTGAGGTTGTTTCGGAAAATCTAACAGACGTGTTTCTGAAGGAAAGGTTGGCGAGTTGTGTGTGCTTCTCCTGGCTTTCCCCCAGAAGCCTCCTGGTCCGAGACCTAATAAATATTTAATGTAAGGAGGCGTCTGCTGAGCTGGCTCCGTTGCTATGGAGAGGTGACTGTGGTCTCAGCTCTGTGACAAAGACAGGTTTTCAGTGACGGGGAGAGGGAAAGGTCATTCAGCCTCGGACTGAGGTGACTTCCTGGTTCTGGTGAGGCTTGATGGCACAGAGCGTTTTAACAGCCCATGATTCAGTGCTGTTCTGTTTCACCCTGCTTTGATTTCAGCTCTGACTGTAAAATCCTAGCCTTAGACATTGAGACAATGAAGTGGGAGCTATGACTTATTTCTAGTGTTGTTGTGAAACTGCCTGGGAGGTGGAAGAATGAGCTGTTACTCTATACAGAGTGACCCGGAACGTTGCGGAAACCTTGCCTGACAAAATTGCTTTCGTTTGAAGAAGCGTGACTGTTCTTTCTGATTCTGCCCATCCCTCCATCGGTTTTAAAATCTGGCTACAACGTGATTTAAACTTTGAATTACCCTGCTTATGTCTCGCTTGAAAAATCAACCAATAAATGAGAGTGACTTTTGTGATGCCTTAAAGTCTTGATCTTTCCGTCTCATGAATATTTCAGGGACGTATCATAAGTGCATTTTTAAATTAGAAATTGTTGGAGAAAGGCCTTGTTGTGTTTTCCAGACTTATGTCAAACTTCGCCTCCCGCTGTCTGCCTTAGGCTCCGATCGCTCTGATTTAACACGACTTGGGCAACTTGGGGAGGAGAGGCTTTGCTTCAGCTCCCAGCATTCAGGTCCCGCTCTGTGGCTGAGGGACTTCAGGACAGGAACCGAGCTGCTGTGGAGTGCCACTTACTGACTTGTTCCTCATGGCTTTCTCAAGTCCACAGACTCAGGGGTGGTACCACCCACATTGTCCTTGCCTTCCCACATCAATCATTAATCATGAACATGACCTACAGACTCGCCTGGGCCACTATGAAAGAGGCATTTTCTCAATTAAGATTCCTTCTTCCTAGCTATGGCTAGGATTGTGTAGTTGGCAAACCCAACCAAGATACCATCCTCTTGTGCCAGCCTTCCAAGTGGCTGGGGCCATGGGCGTGTGCTCTACACCTCGCATAACAACATCTTTCTGAAAAGCATTTTGCTTCTCTTTGTGCTGGTGCCAACACAGTGGAGTGTATATTCAGGTCTTAGCATTTAACAGACTTGCATCATGTTGAAAATGGAACCGTCCAGCCCTTAGAGGTAAAGCTGTTGGCAAAGTGTGGTGGTTTGAGTGAGAACGGCCCCATAAGCACACTGGTTTGAGTGCTTGATGTCCTCCTGTTAGTGGAGCTGTTTGGGACTGACTAGTGTGGCCTTGTTGGAGGTGTGGCGCTGCTGGTGCTTTTCAGTTTCCAAAGCCTGCAGCGTTCTCAGTCTCTGCCTCATAGCTGCCCAGATGTGAGTTCTCAGCTGCTGTCCAGTGCCACCTGCCTGCCTGCCTGCAGCCATGCTCCGTGCAATCCATGGTCATAGACCGCAATCCTCTAAAACCGTAAGCAGGGCCTCAGTGAACGCTTTATAAGTTTTTCTGTCATGGTGTCTTACCATAGCAATAGAGGAACAACTAAGACGTGAAGGCAGTTTATTTTTAAACCTTTAATTGGACTTCTTCCTATTCCTATGAGGTTAGAGTCAGGTGGAGCAAAGGCATGGTCAGCATGGAGCAAAGTCAGTGCGCTACCTCTCAATCCAGAAGGAGGAGGCAGAGAACACACTGGCACACTGGGAATGGCGCCCAGAGCCCAGCACTGGCAACAGCCTCTAACTTTAGCAAGGCTCCAACGGTACAGCATTCGGAGTCCTTGGGGCTGGAGGCTGACTGCACTTGCATGGATGCTGTCGCTTGAGGGCCAGGTCCTTGCTCCACAGTCTTCCCATAAAGCTTCCACAGCATGGCTTTTCTCGTGGTTGTGATCAGAAGAAAGAGAACCCAGATCAGGACTGTCCCCATTTGTCATTCCTGTAGCATGAGGGTCTGGCTTGTTGGGGTATCTGTCCCGCCCAGTACCCCGCAGCCGACAAGCCACAAAGAAAAATCACACATAGTCTACATTAGGTTATAAACTGATTGGCCCACTAGGTCAGGCTATTTATTAGTTCTTATGACTTATCTTAACCCATTATCCTGATCTATGTTAGTCATACAGCTCAGTACCTTTCTCAGCTGGGCAAGTTACATGCTGCCTCTTCGGTGGTCTGCACAGGAATGGCAGAGGAACCTCTCTGCTTCCCGGAATTCTCCTGTTCTCATTGCATCACCTCTACTTCCTGTCTGGTTTTCCCGCTTATACTGCCTGCCTGGCCAATCAGCGTTTTATTAAAATATGATTGACAGAATACAGACAATTCTCCCACATCACATTCCTCTACTTGAGATTGTTTTATCTGACCCTGGATACACAAAGTAAGTATATAAACCTACACCTAAATCAAGGACAAAGGAAACCAGTTCTGTGATGTGCACACTTTATCGTTAGAGACGAAAACAGGTTTGTATACTGACAAGATGGATGTTTGTCTGCTTAGCACATCCAACCCAATAGTTTACTAACTTTGTAACTCTACCCCAAGAAATGCTGATGAGACACTGTTAAGCAGCCTTTGTTTTCAGGAATTAAATCGTTATTTTCCTAGAAGAGTAGAAGATTGTACGTAGCACAGATGCTGCCGTTGGTGACATCCCCGTCAAAGCCGAGCCTAGATGTCCAGCGTTTGTGGGCACTGTGGGCTGTGACAGATGCCCAGTGCCACGTGTCCATTGTGTGCTCAGAACCAGGGCTCCGATGAAGTCCTGAGATGTGGCGTGGACAAGCCTGATCAGAAACTTCCTTAGGCTCATGACCTGCTTGGTTGGGAATTCATGCTTGGTCCTCGAACAAGTCCAGGAACACGTGTGAGGAGAATCCTGAGCACGTGTGAGAAAATGCCAAGAAAACAAAAGTCTTGTGCCCTCAGTTTCTACAAAAGCACGGAATTGGTCTCGGATTGCTTCTGTGCCCCTCCCAGGTGTAGCAGGTAGGAGTGAGTTTACCTCGGATTGATCTTCCCAGATGGCTACCGTTACTCGCTCATGTGCCTCTATGGAAAAACGTGGGTTTGCCGTGTGAGGCTTGGCCGCCATGTGTGAGGCATGTCTTTGTGATTGCAGCACGCTTTAGTCACGTGACTCTTCTTAACCCTCAGAGTATTAATTGTCTGATGATCTGAATAAAGTTGGCTATTTTATGAGGCTTTAATTCGCCTCTTTTATCAGCTCCACTCCCCCATCTCACCACCAGCTGGAGCAGTAAACAGCTGTGCCTTCAGAAGTCTTTGCCACGTCGTTGGTTCATACATTTGGTTTGCGGGACCCTGTGTGGGGGTTGTGGCCTACAATTGGGGAAGCTTTGACCTTTTACCTTAGTACTCTGTGGGAGGAGCCTATCAGGTATTGTTGGCTGAGGCTGCTCGTTCATTTCCTGGCTGCCCAGACACGAAATAATCACACAGCAACTATATTAATTACAATACCGTTTGGCCAATAGCTTAAGTATCTTTCTAGTTAGCTCTTACATCTTAAATTAACCCATTTCTATTATTTTATATTTTACCATGAAGCTCATGATTTACCAGTACCTGTGTGCGGGTGTCATTTCTCCTCTGGCGGCTACATGGCATCTCCCTGACTCTGCCTACTCTCTCACTATATCTTTTCCAGCCTGGCTATATTTTGTTAAGCCATTGGCCAAAAGCAGCTTCTTTATTAACCAATGACAATAAAACATATTCATAGCATACAGAGGGGATCCCACATCAAGGTATGCCTGTAGTGATCCTTGGGGACTGTTGTTCTTCTGACTGTTGTTAAGGGAGAAGGTACTTAAGTGACTGGGAGCTGTCTGTGAGATGAACTTGGCGCAGATGTGTCTTGAGTGATGACCTGTGGGCGTGGACATGCCGTGGAATTAACCTCCAGGCAGCTAAGTCTGGTAGGCAGATACATATTGTATTTAACTCTGAGCCAAGATAGAAAGCTATATACCCACAGGGGTTTGGATTGCTAGTGTGAATGTTCAGAGGTCACCAGGAGCTGGGGGAGCAGGACCTGATTTGTGGGGTGGTGCGTTGGACGGAAGTGAACCAAGTTTTGTAAACATTGAGGGTGCAAACATCTAGGTTTTGCAGTGCTGTGGAGTGACACACACACACACCCTCCTAAAAACGTTTCTGCTGGGCTATCCTTCATGTCGGGAGAATGGAATGGAACAGGATATGGTTCATTTAAGGTGGAATCTTAAGTCCCCTGCTGGTGGTTTTATGGTATTGACCCCCTTTAAGAACAGTTTTCTCCTGTTTTGGAGTGGTGCTGGCATCAGGGCTGGCAGGGATATATAATTCCCTAGAATTCAGTGCAGCTAAGTTTTCTATTTACATTGTATTGTTTAGAATTTACAGCCACAATAACTGATTCATACGAAAAGAGATTCCATGCTGGTGCTTGCTTGTGTGCAGCTGAGCCAATGCTAATTCCAAGACACGTTTCCTGTATGCTGGGACACCTTAGCCTTTGCTGCTTAGGACGGATTACCGTTCTGTAGCCGGTTAATCTCCTTCAGATCATTAATGGCTTAGAGACTAATAAGCTAACCCTGTAAATACTACTTTATGCCTGGAAAAACAAAAGAGTCAATGTTCCTGGAAAACCTGAGATGTTTTCTCTTCGTAGTGAAGTGGGGCCATGTTCCCAGTGGGCCGGGTTCTGGTGATGAGCCAGGAGATGTCTTATTCCCAGGGCGACTGTAATTAGAGTCTTCTTCCATTTTGATTAAAGGATCCTAAGCAACAAGTGCTTTCCCATCTGGGTGAGGCTCACATTTTTACCACCCAACAAGGAGAAAAGCATTGACAGAGGACACGAGGTCTGTGTCTTGTGTGCCACAGTCTATTCAGAGTTGAGACGATTTCTAGGGCTTGGCATAAAACAAAGGTGTGCTTTGCTGTTGAGGCCATCGCATCCCTCCCTTCCACTTCCCACCCCTTCCCTCCCTTCCCCTTCTCTCCTCTACCCTCCCTATCCTTCCCTTCCTCTCTCCTCCCCTCTACCTTTTCTCAGCTAAGAAATTGGAATTACTTAGTGGTAATTCTGAACCTGGTCATTGTGCTGCTTGGCTCACTTTTCCGGCCCAGGAAGAACAAGGCTGGCCATTCTGTGTGGGTGACCCGGATCAGGCCTCTCCTCTGAACACCAAGGCTTCCCACTTGTAAATTTGTCTGCCAGGATGGTAGAGAGGACTTAAAGGGACACCGTGTTTAAATTTTTTTTATTTTATGATCAAATGACTTCTGTGAGAGCTAGCTTAAACAAAATTTTGAATATACTGTGTGGTATTATTAGCAATTAGTATTTGAGTCCATTTTTGGTGTGTGTGTGCTTGTGTACACGGGCAGATGCATTTTCGTGTATACATGGACTAATACATGGTTGTGCATGTGTGTGGAGGTCAGAAGACAGCCTCGCTGTTTTGTGCATGTCTTCCTCAGGCATCGTCTGCCTTGATGTTTTTTTTTTTTTTCCTTTGAGGCACAGGCACAGTCTCACTTTGTCACTCTGGTTGGCTTGGCGCTCCCTGTGTCAGGGTTCTCAACCTGCAGGTCACACGCCCTGTGGGGTCTGAATGACCCTTTCACAGGGGTCATATATCAGCTATTCTGCATATCAGGTATTTACCTTATGATTCATAACAGTACCAAAATTAAGTTTATGAAGTAGCAATGAGATAATTTTATGGTTGGTGGTCACCACAACATGAGGAACTGTATTAATGTTGCAGCATTAGGAGGGTTGAGAACCACTGCCCTGTGCAGACCAAGCTGGCCTTGAATTCCGGACTGCCTCTACCTCCTGAGGGCTGGGATCACTCCCAGCTATAAACAACCTGATTTAAAACATCAGCAACAACAAAACCATTTTATGTGTATGGGTGTTTTGCCTGCATGAATGTCTATGTACCACATGCATGCCTGGTGCCTGAGGAGGCCAGAAGAGAATGTCTGACCCTCTGGAGATGGGTAGAGTTACAAAAGGTTGTAGGCACCATGAGGGGGCCAAGAATTGAACCCAATTCCTCTGGAAGGACAGTCAGTGCTTGCAACTTTAGAGCTATCTCTCCAGCCCCACTTTGACTTTTGAGACACAGTCTCTCACTTGGTAGGAGCTTGCTAAGTGTTGGGCCCAGGGGGGTCGCACAAAGATGGGGACAGGCCAGCTTACCAGCTAGCTGAGACGACAGCCAGAGATAATTTTGTAAGGCTGTGGCCTAGGCCAGTTTCTGAGCCAACCTTATGTAAGGTGTAACAAAGGAATTTTTACAATCTTGAGGTAAAACTCAGATACAGATTGCCTTCCTTCCTTTCTTTTTCGAGACAGGGTTTCGGGTTTCTCTAGCTTTCGGAGCCTGTCCTGGAACTAGCTCTTGTAGGCCAGGCTGGCCTCGAACTCACAGAGATCCGCCTACCTCTGCCTCCTGAGTACTGGGATTAAAGGTGTGCGCCACCACTACCTGCCTCCAGATTGCCTTTCTTTACAATCTTCATTAACAGAGTTTTCCAGGTAAACCAGTGTTTGCACTTAATCTATTTTCTTCCTTGGTACTTCAGGTGGTGTTCCCGAAGCCATATGCTCTCCCTTTGGTGCTGCCAGTTTCACATAGCAGGGATAGTGCGTAACCCAGAGGCCATTTATCTATCTCCTAAAAGTTGACTCAGCTCATATCCATGTTAATGAAGGATGGCCAGGGGTGTTAGGCTCTCAGTTTGCAGAGAGATGCTTCGGCCTTGTGAATAGAGCTCTGGGTTGTGAAGCAGAGTAACCCGCTGTTAATAGTTAATCCTCAAGCTGCTGAGAGAGCTGCTGACAGTCTGTCCTCATCCTCCTAGGCTTACGACTTTGTATTTATGTCTACATTCTTATTTCTGGAATCTACATTTTTGTATGCTTATTCTTGGACCCTTCACTAAGTAGGCTAAGATGGCTGCCTAGTGAGGTACGGATCTTCCTCTCTCTGCCTCCCAGCTCTGGGATTACAGACACAACCCACCACCCTGACTTTCTTTTATTACTTGAGTTCTGAGCATCAAACTCAGGCCTACCCTGTCTGAGTTTGTCCTCGGGCCCTGACTGTGTTTCGCAAGCTCAGAGGAGCTGTCCCAGGACGCTGCTCCCTGGTGTTGGTACTTGAGTAGAGACAGGCTGAGATTTCGTCCAAGGAAAAGTCTACCTCCGCCCTTTCTTTGCATTTGCTCCACAGCAGGTGATTATTAACGCTGTTAATCTATATCGTGTACCAGGCAGGTTTAGATAGCAGGCAGTTTATAATTTTCAAAGTTCTAAGAGTGTGCTCATCTGAAATTCAGAAAAAAAAAAACCCATTCATAAAAGTCCTGTCTTGGAGTGCAGGTGGGCGCAGGTTTCTTGCTGACGGGCAGTGCCCCAAGAGCGAGGTTGTGGCGGCAGCTGCACAACCCTGAAGCTACGAGAAATTGTACTCCTTTATTTATTTATTTTGAGACAGAAGTCTGAGGTATCCCCAGACTTGCAGCAATCCCCCTGCCTCATCTTCACGAGAGCTGGAATTACAGGAGTGAGCTACCATCCCTGGCCAACTGTGGTCTTTGTAAAGGGTTAATATCATGAGGTTAGACTTACGCCTGGGTAAGGCTGTGACTGAGAAATAAACCTTATCCTAAACGTTACTGTCACAGTTCCCTCCTCTCCTAGGCTCCTTGGCCTAGACATGGTTGGCATTTGGTATATACAGGTTACTGAGCGTAGAACGGATATTGTTGTCCATTTTCCCGATGCGAGTACGTAATTGAGGGGAGGACCGGGACGTCTAAGAAGGTGCCAGTCTGTGATGAGGGCCTTTGTGCTGCATCAGCCCATGGAGGAAGGTGGAAGGACAAGAGAGGCCCACATACGAACCAACAAATGCCCCACTGTAGCCACCTGCCTACTCTCATGACAGGGCTGTCCCTTCATTGGGTCGCCTGCCTCATGTCGGGTAGCTTCTTTGTAGGCCCCCCTTCCAAGCACTGCTGCACTGGAGACTGTGTCCGACACATGAGCTTCGGGAGACATAGTCAGAGCACAGCAGATAGCTAGTTAAAGTAATTCCAAGTGCCTAAATAGGAGAGAGGAGCAGAGGCTGCAGGGCAATCTGTCACTCTAGAGGGCGTGATGGCCTGTCCTGCGGGTGTGGTGATGGTAGTGGCTGCTTGTCCTGTGGGCACGGTGATGGTAGTGGTGGCTTGTCCTGTGGGCGTGGTGATGGTAGTGGCGGCTTGTCCTGTGGGCGCAGTGATGGTAGTGGTGGCTTGGCCTGTGGGCACGGTACACTGGAGAGCCCAGGGAGGCTCCAGGAGGAGGGGCTCCCAGTGAGTCTGGGTGCAGACCAGATGGAAGTCTTGGAGTTGAAAGTTGGGCACAATAGTATTTTATGACCTTGGTTCTGATTACCTTGGCTGTTTGCATCAGGAAGCTGTCTGAAGTGTGCTGAAGTCTAGAAGATGGATACATTTGCGGGATGTAAGGGAGGGCATGATGTAGAGATCATAAAGTTCTTTAATTTTCAGAGTGACTGTCTGTCTTAGTTAGGGTTTCCATTGCTGTGAAGGGACACCATGACCGCAGCGACTCTTATAAGGACAACATTTAATTGGGGTGGCTCCCTTACAGTTTCAGAGCTTCAGTCCATTATCATCATGGTGGGGAACATGGTGGCACGCAGGCAGACATGGCACTGGCTATATGTTGATCTGAAGGCAACAGGGAGTGGGCTGTCTCTCTGGGTGTGGCTTGAGCATATGTGAACCCTCCTGGCCCACCTCCATAGTGACACACTTCCTCCAACAAGAACATACCTGAAGCATACCATACCAACAAGACCATACCTCCTAACGGCATCACTCCCTTTGGGGGTCCATTTTCTTTCAGTCCACCACACTGTCTTTTGTAGAAAGGAAGGCCATAGCCAAGGAATGAGGTGGGACATGAAAGCCGAACCAAGCCCTGATCTGGACGTCCATGGAGGGTCTGGCTTCTAGCTTTGGGAGTGTGGTGTTCAGTTACCTTTTTGGGCTTGAGTTCAATTTTTTTCACTTGTAGTTCAGGCTGTTCTTGGTCTTGAGCTTCTGATGAGGATCTCCTTAAATCCCTCGTCCTCCTGCCTCTACTTCCTGAGTGCGGGGACTGCAGGCGTGTGTGCATGTTGGTTCTTCATGTTTTGGTCGATTTCTCTGCACAGAGACTTGCAGGAAACAAGTGCAGACTTGTTTCCTCGGCTGCACAGAGCCCTGCATGGCGTCTCCGGGATCCAGTGCCCTTGCAGATTATAACCACAGAGCCCAAACCGAGTACTTAGCGATCACCTGCAGAAGTGGATGGCTAGGTCTTCCGAAGCCACATTTTCCTCCTTAGAGGGCATCCAAATCCTCTTCCTGTCTTGATTTATGTGATGCAGTTTCAGACAGAAGATTCTGTTACTAAACATTTTATTGTCAAAGCCAGATACCTTTGACCTGTAGTATTTTGCTGAGAACTACTTAAATTCTGAGGGACCAAACCGTCCCCTCCCTCTCACACCCTTATAAGCCAGGAGTCCTACTCTGAGTGCTTCCTGCAAATTCCTTTTATCTTTATGGAAAATAGTTCAGGTTCAGAGCTGATGAATTCAGACCGTAGGACAGGGAGGCATGCAATTAAAAGCCAGCTGTATTTCCTGGACTCATTTCTGGCTGCCGTTGGCCTTTTGAATTTTTTTTTTTCCAGAAACATCTAGGCAGGAAGTGCATAAGTCCACACACCGAAACTGGGCAAGGCCAATGCTCTGTACTTTTCTAGTTTGAGCAACACATACTTTTTTAGCTCAGGTTGGTCTCAAGCTCATTGTGTAGCTGGGGGTGATCTGGTTCATTGGATCCTTCTGCCTCTGCTTTCTAAGTGCTGGGATTATGGTGTGCGGCACCACGTGGTTTATATGGTGCTGAGGAAGGACCAGGGCCTAGAGCTTGTTAGACAAGGACACTGCCCACTGCTCTTGTGTCTTGGACTTGCATCTGGCACATAGAGATCTTTTTCTTCCAATAGTGCAATGGATGTGATTTCCTTGAAATTATTATTATCTAATTCACCTCCCTGTTTAGTTGCTCTCAGTGTAATTAATAGGTTTCTGATAAACTTCCAGAGTTGCGCAGCTCTCACCCCGGTTTGCCCTCTGGACCTGTTTGCAGCCCTCTACAGCCCTACCCTGGAGTGAATCTGCTTCCTGTCTCTATGGGCTGACTTTTCTCTTCCTATCGGTGTTTTATGGAGTACGGAAAGTGTATTTAGCTGGACTCTTTTCAAACAAATGTAGTTTTTGCTGATGTTTTATTTTGCTCACTTCCTGCTTCCTTTTAAGAAAATTTGACAAGATTGAAATCATGCCTTTGGGCGAAACTTGCTGAGTGAGAGGGGAGTTTCAGCTGAGTGGTTGTCAGTTTTCCACTCATTAGTGTAGGAAAGGAGAAGTATTTGGGCCCGGGTAATTATCTGCATTTGAGTGGGAGCTGCCTGAGGTTGTCCTTGATGAAGTGGAAGCGCAAGCCTTTCATGTGTGGGTGAAGAGGAACTCAATATTTACACACAATTGGAGCCATAGGGAATTCATTATTTCAGTTTTTCTTTGATCTCTAAGCTGGCGGATTTCAGGAGCTGTCTTATTTTGAGGGGTATGTCTTTTCAAACTGTGGTGGGACCTGGCTTTGGACTGTGAATGTAAGCCAGCTGTTTTTGTTTTGTTCATCTGGAGTTTTGAGGTTAGGGGTCGTGTAGTCAGGCTGGCCTTGAACTTGCTATGTAACTGATGATGGCCTTGAACTTGCTATGTAACTGATGATGGCCTTGAACTTGCTATGTAACTGATGATGGCCTTGAACTTGCTATGTAACTGATGATGGCCTTAAACTTGCTATGTAACTGATGATGGCCTTGAACTTGCTATGTAACTGATGATGGCCTTGAATTTGCTATGTAACTGATGATGGCCTTAAACTTGCTATGTAACTGATGATGGCCTTGAACTTGCTATGTAACTGATGATGGCCTTGAACTTGCTATGTAACTGATGATGGCCTTGAACTTGTTATGTAACTGATGATGGCCTTGAACTTGCTATGTAAATCATGATGGCCTTGAACTACAGATGCTCTTGCCTGCACCTCCTAAGTGCTGGGATTATAGGCCTGTTCTCCTATGCCTACATGGCTAACCAACTTTTGTATATTGAGATGTGGCCTTGCTATGTAACCTGGCTGCCCTGGAACTTGTTATGTAGACCAGACTGATCTTGAACTCAGAGATCCACCTCAAAGATTCCTCAGTGATTGGATTAAAGATGTGCTGCCATGCCTAGCTACTAATTATTTTTATAAAAATTCAAATTAAAGCAGTACAGTAATAAAACGCGTTGCCTGCTGTTATGGTGGTCGTGTTTTCAGAGGCCCTTGTCAGCGTGTACGTTTAGGTATAACGTACCTAAACATGTGTGAACATGACAGCAGTGTCGGTCAGAGGACGCCACAGGCTGTTCGGCCTTCTTCTGAGCTCTGGTTGGGGCGAGTGGAGAGAAGGGACTGGCACCCAGTGGTGCACAGAGATAAAAATCTCCTGGGGTTGCCTGAGGGTAGGGAGCCACTTGGTCTAGGGAAGTGAGAAGGGAAAATGAAACTTTTCTGTGGCCTTTTTTCTCTGTTAAAATAATGAATTAGCATGTCCTAGATAGGAGACTTCGGGGTGGATGTTAGTCAACTAAACCTGCTAAACTGTTTTGTTTGTGCATGTGTGTGTGTGTGTGTTCACACGTGTGTGTTTGGGATTCTGTATTGAAGTCTAAAGTTGATGGGGTGTATCTGAAGCCAAACCTGGAGCTTACTGGTCCTGGTTAGGCTAGCTAGTCAGCTTGACCTGGGGTCTGCCGCCCAGGTGTTGGGAATACGGGTCGCTAGCTAGCTTCACACCGGCCCAGATTTTAAACAGGTTCTGGGGATTGGCACTCAGGTCATTATAGTAGTGTAGCAAGCCTTTATTTACTGAATTGTCTTCCTACAACTGCGTCTGGCATTCTTGACAATACAATAGACATTTAACTGGGAGGGGTGGATTAGAAAGACTTAATTCCTAGGATTTTGCAGGTTGAAGTAACAGGAAAGGTTGCGCAGTGCTCGTTCTGTCCCCTGGGAGTCCCTCTTGCCCTACCTCATGTCCTGAAGGAGAATTCTTGAACTTTCTATCCCAGTTTTCCAACCTCTTCAGTGCTGGAGACGGTAGGCTTCATATTTCTCAGTTCCCTGATTGGGAAGCTGTTAGTACTGTCAGCTCAGAAGCAGTGGCTGTGGCCTACAAACACAGACTCCATGTTCCAGCACGACAGTAGCTTTTGGAAGCTGAAATACGTTGGTGGGAGCAGAAGATGGGTGGATCACAGTAAAGCAAGGAAGTCTCTGCTGTTTGTTTTAGGGATCTAGGGGCCTTCTTAGCCTCTGGGTCAGTGGACGCTAGAAGTCTGTCACAAGCTTGTTAGGTGACATACAGGCTGATGTGTCTATGTAGGGCCAAGATGGCTCCCACCCGCAGCAGTCTGGGCTACTACAAAGCACAGTCTCTCCAGCACCCTCTTTTTCTTTGCTTTGGCTTTTCTAGACGGAATTTCTCTGTGTAGCTTTGGAACCTGTCCTGGAACTTGTGCTGTAGACTAGGATGGCCTCGAACTCACAGAGTTCCGCCTGCCTCCGCCTGCTTCCGCCTGCCTCTGCCTCCCGAGTGCTGGGATTAAAAACACCTCTTAAGATAATTCTGACGCAGATGGTAGAGAAGGTGCTGTCTTAGTTACTTTTCTATTGCTGTGACAAACACTGTGATCAAGGCAACCTATAAAAGAAATCATTTAATTTGGGGGCACACAGTTCCAGAGGATGTGAGTTCATGACCATCACCGCAGCATGGAGTGTGGCAGCAGGCAGGTGGGCATGGTACTGAAACAGTAGCTAGAGCTTACATTGGAGAGAGAGAGAGAGAGAGAGAGAGAGAGAGAGAGAGAGAGAGAGAGAAAGGGAGGGGGGAAGAGGGAGGGAGAGAGGAAGGGAGGGAGGGAGGGGAAGGGAGAGAAAGAGAGAAAGGGAGGGAGGGAGAGGGAGGGAGGGAGAGAGAGAGAGAGAGAGAGAGAGAGAGAGAGAGAGAGAGAGAGAACACTAGCCTGGGAATGGTGTGAACTTTTGAAACCTCAAAGCCCACCCTTAGTGATATCTCTTTCAAGGCCACACCTCCTAACCTTTCCAAAGGTTACTGGGGACCAAGTATGCAAATATATGAGCCTATGGGGGCCATTCTCATTCCAACCACCCTAGGTATAATAGGCCCTCAGGTTCCCTGCTTACCAAAACTTGGCTAGGAAGGTTGCTCTGTTGCTTATAAAGAAACAGATAATGCAGCATGTTGGCCCCAATTGTGGGAACGACGCAAGCAAGGGCTCTTTCATCAGCTTGCAGTCTCAGTCCGCAGCGCAGTGGAAATGCTGCCGTCAGGCCTCAGTGCACTCACTGCATCATTTCTGCTGGGTACCTGGGAGACTTTATCAGCAAGCTTTACATGTAGGTAGCTCCGGAGCCTCTGGTGTTGGGAAGAACCGCAGTTCCTGTACCCGTGACAAAAGACGGGCTGCTCCGTGCTCTGACCTCTCCCTCAGCGTGACTCCTGAACTTTGAGGACACTGGAAGCTAAACACTCTCATCTTGGAGGCTAAAGCTTAGCTCTGCGGTGCTCTCCTTCAGCCCTTTACAGGTAGCTTTGTGACAGCCCGGCACCCCTCGCCAGTTCCGAGAAACATGCCGGGTGAATTCACTGCTGTCTGAATTGGGTTGTGTACAAACTCAGGCAGCCATGGTGCCACTTAATGTAATCTCAAGAAACTGCTGCTGTTGGCTGACACTTGGCCCATGATTGTATTTGCGTGGTTGCAACACTTTTATAGGAAGATAAACTCATGCAGATCACAAAGTTACATGCCTGGCCAGTGCTTCACACGCAGTTTATAGCTGCTGTCCTTGTTTCTAAATAGCTATAGCAGGCATGATATAAAATTAAATGATCAGTGAAATAGCCACTTCTCTCTCCGTGTGTGTGTGTGTGTGTGTGTGTGTGTGTGTGTGTGTTATATGTGTTGGAGGCCAGATGTCGACATTAGGTGTCATCACTTTTTTATTTCAGGCGAGGTCTCTCTTTGAGTCTGCAGCTTGCCAGCCATTTTGACTAGGTTGGCTGGTTATCAAGTCAACCCCCACCCCTGCCCCACAATCGGCCTTTCTCTGCCCCTCACCCCAGCACTGGGGTTACTGACACATGCTGCTTTGCCTAGCTTTTTATATGGGTGCTGGGGACCTGAATTCATGTGCTCATGCTTGAGCATCAAGTCCTTTGCCCGCCGAGTCATTGCCTGTAATAGGCCCGGCCGCCCGGCTAGCTTTACCCGAAATAATTACACGGAAACTGTATTCTTTTAAACACTGCCTGGCCCATTACCTTCAGCCTCTTATTGGGTAACTCTCACATATTGATTCAACCCATTTCTAATAATCTGTATATCACCGTGAGGTCGTGGCTTACCGGGAAAGATTCAGCATGTCTGACCTGGCGGCTGGTTCCATGGTGGTGGCTCTCTGCCTCTGCCTGACTCTGCTTCTTTCTCCCAGCATTCTGTTCTGTCTACACCACCCACCTATGTTCTGACCTATCAGGCCAAGCAGTTTCTTTATTAATTAACCAACGAAAGCAACAGAAATACAGAAGACCCACCTACATTAGTTGCCCCAGCCCAGAAGAGCCGCTGACCGTGTGCAGGAGGTAGGGTTTACACTGTCTGTGGTGCCATTGATTATATATGACATAGTTTATAAGGAAACAGTTCTTATTATTTATTTCCTATGTTTGGATGACTTCCTCAGCCTGACTTCCTGCCATGGCTTCTGGTCCTCCATTCTCCACCGTCTTGTGATAACACGACTTAGTAGAAGCTTAAATTGCTCGGGTGGTGTTATTCTTTGCTAGGTTCTCCATGCCGGGCTTCCTAAGAATGCTTCCGCTGTCCTTTAGGTATTCCCGTTTGCACTGTCGGCACCAACTCCTGGGACAGTTTCTGCCGAGTCCCATTGGAACTGAAGAGGGGATTTAGCCAAGACCTGAGTTTGGTGGCGTGGGAAGAAGTGTCGTCAGGCAGAGCAAGGGATTGGTAATGCTCTTTGACGTAGTGGATGTGTCCCAGCACAGACACACAGCATGGTGACTGCTCCTCAGAGAGTGGACCGCTGAGGTGGCTCAGTGGGTGAAGTCCCAGACGACACCCTGATTAGATCTCAGGAATCCCTAGGTGGGAGAAGAGAAGTAACTCCATATGTGAACCATGGAATGTAGACACACACACACATACCTTATGCGTGCACGCATCTTCCCTCTCCTTTATATAGGCTGCCACCAGAAGGTGTGACCCGGATGTAAGGGGAATTTTCCCACCTCAAGAGACTCAGATTTAAGGTGGATCTTTCTATCTCAACAGATCTGAAACAAAGGCATCTTCCCTCTTGGAAATACCTGGATTAAAAGTGGGTCTTCCAATTTCAAATGATTTAATTAAGGAAAAATCCCTCAGAGGTGTGTCCAACTGTTTGGGTTTTTGTTAACTCCAGAGGTGGACAAGTTGACAACCAAGAACAGCAACCACAGAGAGCTGACCACTGAGGACTAGTGATTTTGAATGCCGTATTTTATCTTAGTGGCACTGTATAAAGTGTGCATGGCTGCTCCAGTTTTACAAGTCCCGGGAGAAAGGGCCAGAGTGCAGGTCACAAGCCTAGCAGGTGCTGAAGCTAAGATTTGAACTCTACACTTAGTTCTTCTGGGTCTCCATGGAAGGCGCTGTGCCTGGTGATTGCAATACCCTGAGCGCTGCACACAAAGGATGCACTCAGAAAGAACAGAGGAGCTCTGCCCACTCGTCACCCTTTGCCTTTCTTTTCTTCCAGCTGTGAAAGGCCGTCCTCTTTTGAGGGGGTGAGGTGTAGTATGGAGCGCGGGGCCCCTTGTTCCATCCCGCCCAGCTAGCTTACACTCGAAATAATTACGCAGAAACTGTATTCATTGAAATACTGCCTGGCCCATTAGCTCTAGCCTCTTATTGGCTAATTCTCACACCTTGATCCAACCCATTTCTGATAATCTGTGTAGCACCACGAGGTCGTGGCTAACTGGGAAAGATTCTAACCTACTTCCGTCTTGGGCCGGAACTTCATGGTGTCTGCCTGTCTGTCCTTCTTTCTCCCAGCGTTCAGTTCTCTTTTCCCCACCTACCTAAGTTTCTGCTCTATCAAAAGGTCAAGGCAGTCTCTTTATTCAACCAACGAAAGCAACACATAAACAGAAGAACCCCCTACACAGTGAGGTGCCTGTGAGAGAGACGGCCTCACTATGTAACCCTGGCAGGCTTGGAGTTGGCTCTGTAGACCAGACTGGCCTTGAACTCGCAGCGATTCCCCTGGCTCCCTAGAGCTGGGATTAAAGGTTTATGCCACCATGCCTGTGATGTTTGGTGTTTTTGCTGGGGTCTCGACATGTGTTTTGAATGTCCACATTGTCTGCTCTACCTGTTCTGAGGTCTGTGCTGGACCGGTTGCGTGCTCCAGTCCGTGCTCGTATTTACCTTAGGATTTTCTAGTTTAAGCCCATACTTTTATCTGATTCTAAGCGTGTGTTTTGAGGGGTGCATGCAGCTGTGTTCCTTTGCATGCGGAAAACGCTCTTCCCAACACCATTACCTGAGAAAACAATTTTTCCTCATTGGATTGTTTTAGCATCATGTCAAATATCAGATGACCACAGGTTTCTTTGTACTCGGTTCTAGGGCACCGATCTGTATGTTTATTTTATAGTCACACTTTCTACTCCTGATTATTTATTGTATTAAGTCTTGACAGTTAATACTGTCAACTTGATAGGATCTAGAATCATCTATGAGGCAAGCCTCTGGCCACACCTGTGAGGGATCATCTAGATTGGTTTTAACTGAGGAGACAAGCCTAGCTTCACCTTAACTGTGGGGACACTGTTCCCTAAGCTTGACTATTGGGTGGAATTAAATGGCAGACTAATCCTCCCCCCACCCACTCCATGCAACGTGACTGGTTGTTTCATGTTCTTTTCATGTGACTTCTCTTCTGTGATAACTATACCTTTGACCCCTAAGCGAAAAAAATCTTGGTGGTGGTGGTGGTTCTTGACTTGAGTCCCAGTGCTTTGCAGCCAAAGGTAGCTGGATCTCTGAGTTTGAGGCCAGCCTGGGCTACATAGTGAATTCCAAGACAGTCAGGGCTACACAAGGAAATGGTGTCTCTGGAATGAATGAATGAATGAATGAATGAAGGCCTTGCTTTTTTGTCAGGTGTTATTGCATGTGCAACAACAAAACAAAACACAATACATAGTGTGAATTTTCTAATTTATTATTTTTATAGCTTGTTTTGGCTGTTGGAGTCCCTTGAACTTGCAAATGAATTTTAGAATCAACTTTCAATTGCTGCAGAATAATTAGTGGGGTCCTGGTATAGTAGGACTAGTTCTCTTAGGAGGTTGAGGCAGGACAATCTAAAATTGAGAGTCAGCCTGGGATGAGTACTGAGAACTTCCCTCAGCCCCCAACATCAGCTGGTATTTTCATGGTTCACATTGATTCTGAAAACAGTTTTACAGTGTTGCATTAATGGTTTTAGGTTTTCAGATCTATGAACATGGCACACTTTCCTTTTTGGTAGACTGTCTTTAATTTTTTCATGTTTATAGTTTTCAGGGATTAAGTTCTGGTTTTCTGTTGTTAAATGCATTTTTCAGTTATTTGGCATATTGTATTTTTATCTTATTTTCTAATTATTTACTGCTAGTGAATGGCTACATAATAGGGTTTTTTGAGTCTTATTCTTGTATCTTGTAAACACATTGAACTTGCTTATAAGTTCCAGTAGTTCTCTATTGAATTCTTTAGTTGTTCCATAAACAGAATCATGTTATTTATAAATAGAGATGTTTTTCCTTTGCCCTTCATTTCATTTTCTTACCTGAGTGTCCTGGCTAATACCTTCACTGTCATTTTGAAGAGGGATGCTGAGAACTATGTATTCAGGAAGCAGAGGCAAGTGTATCTCTGTGAGTTCAAGGTCAGCCTGGTCAGTCAGAGCTACACAGTGAGACCATGGCATTCATATTCATCTGTGTGTGTTGAGAGCGGTCAGTCTGTGGCTGACTCTAAGGGGATGTCACCTGAGATGACTTTCATCTGTCTGTAAAAGATGCTAGTTAGTTCATCTGCATTCCTCGGATGAATGTGAACCTCACACAACACAACGGCCTTTTTTCCACCACAGAGGAGATTCTCGTGGTATAGTGAGGATCACCTTGAACTCCTCATTCCCTTGCCTCTGTCTTCCAAGTGCTGGGATTACAGGTGTTTACAGATACATCTGGCCATATGATTATTATTAAAATAGTATTCCTAGATGGCTTACTAGTATTTTGTTGAGGTTTTTATGTCTATAGTTGCCAGCCACACTAGTTTCTAGACTCTCTCTCTCTCTCTCTCTCTCTCTGTGTGTGTGTGTGTGTGTGTGAGAGAGAGAGAGAGAGAGAGAGAGAGAGAGAGAGAGAGGTATTTGGTTCTTGTAGTTATTGGCCTCTCAGACTGAGTTCTGGTTAATGCTGCCTGATGTTTGATTTTATTTATTTATTTTTTAAACACCTGTGAAGAATTGGTATTCATTCCTCTTTCACCAGTGGAGCCATCTGGGACTGGGGTTTTCCTTGTGGATGGTTTTCAAATCTTGTTAAAAAGGTTTTCAGATTATTCTTAGGTCATTGTAGGGAGTTGGTGTTTTTCTGGCGTTGGCTCGGGTCATTTCCGCCCTCCGATTGTTGACATACACTTATCACACTATCACACTACTTTAGAGCCCATTCAAGTCTCTGTGGCTGGCAATAGGACGGCTCTTCTCCTTCACGATGCTGGGTTCACTTGACTTAGAAGCCCTTCTACTTTAAGGATCTTAGAATTGACTCAGCAGTCAAGAGCTTACTGCTCTTCCAGAGGACCCGAATTCCGTTCCCAGTTGTGAACAGCTCACTTCCTGTAACTCCAGCTCCAGGGGATCTGATGCCCTCTTCTGGCCTCCATTGGCATATCCACTTATGTGCACCCCCCCATATACACATAATTAAATATAACTGAAAAATAAATTATGAAAGCCTTTTTCTTTTGAGATCTTGTGCAACGCTCTCTCCTCTTTCTGTTCTCCTGTTTCCTTGAGACAGATCTCACTATGTATGTAGAGCAGCCTTTCGTTCTTACTATCTCAGCATTCCCCGTGCTAAGGTAACAGGTATGTTCCATCCACCAGGTCTGCCTCTAACTCAGTCTTTTTCTCCTTCTTCCTGAGACAGAGTTTCTCTGCATAGTCCTGGCTGCCCTGGAACTTACTAGGTAGATCAGTCTGGCCTTGAACTCCCGAGTGCTGGGATCGAATGTGTGCACCACGACTGCCCGACTCTAACTCTTTCTCAAAGATCATACGGCATTCTTTCAATCATCTGTTAAGGACTGTTGTCTTAGTTAGGGTTACTATTGCAGTGATGAACCACCATAACCAGAGCAAGTTGGGGTGGGGAGGGGTTTATTTTTGGCTGGTGCTTCTGCATCAGAGTTCATCATGAAAGGAAGCCAGGACAGAACTCAAACAGGCCAGGATCCTAGAGGCAGGAGCTTCTGCAGAGGCCATGGAGGGTGCTGCTTACTGGTTTGCTCTACATGGTTTTTTATCAGCCTGCTTACCCAGGACCACCGGCCCAGGGGTGGCACCACCCACAATGGTCTGGGCCCTCCCCCATCAATCACTAATGTAAGAAAATGCCCCCCAGGCTTGCACACAAGCCCATCTTATGGAGGGAGGCATTTTCTTAACTGAGTTCCCTACTTTCAGACCACTGTAGCTTGTATCATATTGACATAAAACTTGGCAGCACAGCTGACTTTATATATATATATATATATATATATATATATATATGACCACATATATATGAATATATATATGCGTTTAGTTCCTTTTGACATAGTCGGGCAGTTTTGCCATACGGAAGTTTTTGTTGTTTGACGTGAGCAGGCTGCCAGCGTTTCCGGCCTCTGGACTGGCATCAGGTCCATGTTGCCAGCAGCATTCTTTGCTGCCCTAAGTTAGGCTCTTTGAAGACTCCAGAAAACAATGTGATTTCCCTCAGGTGCTGGGTTCTGCTGCCTTCTTAGAGAGTGGCAAAGCAGAAAAGGCTATGTTTAGGAGATGCAGTAGCCAGGCAGGGTTTAATCTGTGTCTCTGTGCTCCACAGGGAGCTGGTTTATAACATGTGGTGTTTACTCAGGGCTGGGGGTGCATTGATGCAATTCCATCACTGGAGAGGCTGAGGCCAGCTCCTGTGATCTGAGGCTACCCTGATTTACTTGGTGAGTATCAGAGACATAGCAAAACTTTGTCTTAATAAACCCAAATCAACCAGGTGGTAGTGGCACATGCCATTAATCCCAGCACTCGGAAAGCAGAGGAAGATGGATGTCTATGAGTTCTAGGCCAGTCTAGTCTATAGAGTGAATTCCAGGACAGCCAGAGCTACACGGAGAAACCCTGTCTCGAAAAACAATAATAAAGGTTAAAAAAAAAAAAAACATTGTAAACCCAAAGCACCCACCCAGCCTGTTAATCTAGTGTTTGTCTTCTCAGCAGTGATGGTCCTTCAGCTCCCCACTGACTCTCGCTGGCTGAGGTTCTTCCCCCATACCCCCTGCTGTTCTGACCTCTTCTTCCCTCTCCTTGCACATCCAGAGACCCTGAAGGCCACGAGTCTTGTTGAAAAAGTACACATCACCTCAGCTTCTCTTCCCTTCAGGAGGCACGGACCCGTGGCGTATCCACTGAGGAGATCAGATAGGCTTATGCGATCTCTAGGTTGGTGGACATTCTGTGTCAAGTCTAGTGTTGGTGCATGGATTGCTGATCTTTTGTTCAGTGCAGCCCTCTGGTAGGATGGGTAGCGTCTGCTTACACGTGGTTAAAATGGTGTATGTGAAAGAAACTTTGAAAAGAGCAAAGGGAGTACAGGTGACCGGCGCCTGGCCTGGACAACGGGCAGCCATTCTGTAGAAGACAGTGTCTCAAATCCCTTGGTAATGTCTTTGGAGGAAATACAGTGCAACCATGCCGCAGGGCAGTATGGGAAGGTAGCATTTGGGGTAGACTCTTTAGGCTCCAGTTCAAGTGGTCACACACAGGAGCCTATAGGGGACATCTCACATTCAAACACCTCCTTTATGGAGTCTGCAGAAATAGATGTACTGCTTTTACAATCCCCTGCCCCTCCTCCCTTACGTATCCTCCCTACCCCCAGTCTCCCAACCCCAGGCATCCAGATGATCAGGACTGAGTTTTCTTATGGTCGCTACACTTTTGCTTCTTCCAGAGTGTTGGGATAGTATAGTAAGATGGGCTTCTCTTGCTTAGTAATACCGTTAACCGTTCCTTCATACAGCTTTTCATGATTCGATGGCCCCTTCCTCTTCAGTACTCATTAATATTCCCTTGTCTGTTCATTGCTATAGATATTACCTGTTCATTTTCTGGAAGACACCTTGGTGTCAACTGTGTGCAACTGAGGGTGGCCCTGACTAAAGGTTCAGGGAGCGTGGGTGCTCTCAGCCCATTTGGTCAGGCATCTAGGACCGTGAGTGTGGGGTGGAAGCAGGTCTACTCTTTCTGTTCACAGCATCTGTTGTCTTGGTGACACTGTCCTCCTCCCCTATGACAACCTGACCAGCTCTGCCTCTGCCAGGGGGAGGCTCTTCACAGGAAACAGCCCTATAAATCTGGGAGAGGGTTTATAATTCTTAACAGCACATCTTGTCAAGGTTGCTGGCCTCCCCTTCCTCCTGGACCATGTTGTACTGATTTGTTCTGTCTGGTGGTGTGAATGACGGCCTCTATTCTCTCTGTCTCTGTCTCTCTCTCAGTTTTTTTTTTATTTTTATTTTTTTGAGATAAAGTCTCAGTATATAGCTCATGTTGTCCCTGAACTCATTATGTAGACTGTGCTGGCTTCAATATCACAGAGATCCTCCTACCTCTCACAACCAAGTGCTGGGATTAAAGCGTGTGCTGGCTTCAATATCACAGAGATCCTCCTACCTCTCACAACCAAGTGCTGGGATTAAAGCGTGTGCTGCTATGCCAGGGCTACCTCAACTCTCTTGTGAGCCTTTGCGTTTCACTTTTGTATTGTGGCAGAATGTGTGTAGCTCAATACTTTTGATTCTAGCTATGTGGTAATTCATCAGCATTTAGAATTTTATCTTTGGGCAGCCAACACCACTATGTTCATCTTGGGATAAGATCATTTTAGAAGAGAAATTTACAAAAATCAACCTGAAAATCTATATGTCTATTAGACTTAAATTAGGTTTTTCTATAGTAATAGTCTCTAAAAGCTCAGTGCTTTTATAGACAGTCTTTGTTAACATATATATCTTTATCTTTGGGCTGAGCTCTAGTCCCCTGGCAGCCGCAGGAGAAACTGGGTAATGTAGTTTTGCTGTTTAGTCACATGGCAACATCTAGGTTCAGGGGATAGTGGGTAATGTAGTCTAGCTGTGTGGTCACATGGCCACGTCTAGCTGCAAGGGAAAGAACAGCATGAGAGGGTATTGGTTAGGTCCCTGAGTAGGGTTCTTAGCCATATTAGGTAAGACGATTGTGCACACATTGTCGCCTTTGATGGATCACGTGACTTCCATTAGCAGTTTCTTAGTTCTTGATGCTTTTTGGGAAAGTGATTCTTTTTTCTTAAAAAAAGTTCTTATTACCGTGTGTGCATGGAGTGTGTGTGCATGCGTGTGTGTGTGTGTGTGTGTGCGTGTGCGTGTGCGTGTGTGTGTGTGTGTGTGTGTGTAGGTGAGAGGACAGTTTGCAGAAATTGCTCCCTCTTTTCACCTTTGTGAGTTCTGGGCTAACACACGGCATCAAGCTTTAAAGCAAGCACTTTACCTGCTAAGCCATCCTGCTGGCCTCATGAGAGCATTTTTCTACATTATGCAACCTCCTTACCCAATATGGTAGTACAGAGAGAGATTTAATACGGAGAGAGATTTCTGTAATAAATTAGGCCTACCAGTTTGTCTTGGGGTTCTATTGCTGTGAAGAGACACCATGACCATGACAACTCTTATAAAGGAAAACATTTAATTGGGGTGGCTTACAGTTTCAGAGGTTCAGTCCATGATCATCACGGTGTGATATGGTGGCGCACAGGCAGACATGGTGCTGGAGAAGGACCTAAGGCAACAGGAGTTGGTCTGAGACTTTGGGTATGACTTGAGCATATATGAGACTTCAAAGCCCACCCCCACAGTGACACACTTCCTCCAACAAGGCCACACCTACTCCAACAGAGCCACACCTCCTTACAGTTCCATTCCTTATGCGTTTATGGGAGCCAATTATACCCAAACTCCCACACAGTTCTTTTCTATACTGTTGGGTAAATACTCACTCAATAGAGACACCGTGTAAAACTGAGGGGAGACCATCACATGTCTTCACAATAATTAACCCAGTTACGGTAGCCATATATTTTTATGATGTCAGGCCTCATGCTTTCTAGCTATGGCTTTGATAGTCTGCTTTTGTTTTGAGAAGGAAGGGGTATGGAATGTGGCCATTTCTCTACCAGAGTACAGAGAGCAGTGCTATAAAATTCAAGGCAAGACACCTTAAAAATAAAATTCAGGGATAAAGTGGTAGCTTGTCCTATGCAACTCATCCCTTTGTTTTGAGATGGTCTGATTCGACTCAGGTGGGTCTCAGTCAAGCTGGTGGTGTAGCCCAGGCTAGCCTTGAGTTCTGACCCTCCTGCCTTTCCTGGGTGCTGGGATTCCAGGTATGTGCCACTCCCCCAGACCTTGCTGTGGATTTCCCTAATGGTTGAGCCCCTGGGTATAGCCAGCCAGATTGCCACGTCTGTAGGGCTTGCTGGTATTTGCATTTTGTTGTGTCTCAGCTTGCTGGTGACTGAAGCTTGTGGTCAACATTAATTTTAAGTATAAGTGCCCACTGTTTTGAGAACTCATCCTCCTCAAGGTGGGGCACGTGAGGCTCCAGTTGACGGGAATAGCTGTCTAAGTGCCATGGAAGTTTCCCAAATGACAGGTAGGTCCACGGGCTCACTTATTCCTCTCAAGCCCAACAGCTGAGCTCCCTTTCAACTCAGTCAGCAAATTGGAAATGTTCAGCTCAGACAAAACCCTTTTTATCGCCTGCTAATCTCACTGCTGAGACCACCCTGCTCTCAAATACACCATTAATACCCTTAGACTAGCTTTCATCCCGTGTTAGTGCTGAGCTGTCGTTCTAGGCTCTTTCTTCTTTATAATTTCAGACTCCTGATTGTCACCTCGTAGGAAGGTCGGCAGCTGTCCACACAACAGTCTGTGAATCAGTATTGCAGGAGGAAACCAAACACACTGAAAACAAAACTCTCTGGCTCCAGAGCCCCTTATTTCCCAGCTGTCTGTGAGAGGGTGCGAAGTGTCTAGTGGTCCAGCTCTGCCGCAGGCCAGGTAACACGCCAGCTCACAGTAGCAGCGGTTCTGCATTGTCGCAGGCCAGGTAACACGCCAGCTCACAGTAGCAGCGGTTCTGCACTGTCGCAGGCCAGGTAACACGCCAGCTCACAGTAGCAGCCGTTCAGCAATGTTGACTGTTGCAGGCCAGGTAACACGCCAGCTCACAGTAGCAGTGGTTCAGCTTTGGAATGCCCCCACACTGCATTGGGGCAGTTTAGGTCATTGAGGGTGTGCCCTTCACGGGGATATTGGGGCTGCAGCCCTTTCTCCCACTCTGTTTCCTGGCTTTTAGTCATAAGCTGAACAGCCTTGCTTTGTCACTGTCTCACTGCAAGACGTTCTGCATTGACACAGGCCCAGAGCCCTTAAATCTCTGAACCAAAACTCTTTCCTCTAGAATTGATTATCTCAGGTATTTTGTCCTAGCTACGGGGCCCTAATCTAACAACGGAAGCACACACAGACAGTGCACCCTTCAGAGGCCATCACCTCGCGAGGTCATCTTAGTTTGTGTGAGTGCACTCTCAGATTCTCACAGACATGAAATCACCCAGGACACAGAGTGTGTCCTCCTAGGTAAGTGACACGGGAGTTATCTGAAAGGAAGTTGCATATATTAGGCCCCAGACCTATGAAGACTTTGTCTTTTCTTTCCTAAGAAGGAGGCTCTTCTCTCAGATAACTATAGAAGGGTTGTCAGTTTTATTGTATTGTGACTTTTATGAGATTTGTGGCATGTTCTTTTTTTTTTTTTTGCCTACTACTCTACACGGATCTACAGTGGGCGGTGGGAGGTTGTGTGTGGGCCGTTCTGCTGGCCGCTGGGTGGTGCTGACTGACGGCCTCGGAACTACATGCGGTGCCGGGTCGGGAATCGAACTCAGGTCCTCTCGTGGAGCGGTCGGCGCTCTGTCCCCTGAGCCATCTCTCCGGCTGGTCTTGTAGCATGTTCTAAGTTTAGTGTGTGTGTGTGTGTGAGAGAGAGAGGAGGGTATTGGCTGTATATCAAACCCAGAAACATGTACCTGGCAAGAATTCTACCACAGAGCCACATCCCCAGCTCTTGTTTTGCTTTGAGCCTGGGTCTCACTGTCTCCTTCAGACTGGCCTTTGATGTCCGTATCCCAGGTTGGTCTGAGCTCATGGTCCTTCTGCCCCTGCCTCAGGATCACAGGCCTGTGCTACCACACCTGGGCAAAGCTGTGGTATTTTCAAGTGTGTCCACGATGGCCTTTATGGAAATAGCTGTCCCCCTGATTACGGGATGAATTCTACGATTAAGTAATATTTAGTTAGCATTGGTTTAGTCTTCTTAAATACAGGTCGTTTTCACGGCCTCTGTTTATCTTTAACAGAGGTGATGGTTCCCTGAAGAATGCTTCCCTGCACCCCTCCAAGGGCTGAGTTAAATGAGTACCTTTGGGAAGCCCTGTACGCTGTCCTTGAGGTGTCTGTCTTTCAGGAGCCAGCCACCAAAGTCCCTAATTTTGAACATAGTTTTCACGTCTCTCTTTTATGTGTCTCACATTTGGAGGGAGTATTTTGACCTAATAGAGTTATACACTAATAGGTGATCAGAACCTTAATTTTCTCTGCAGTCCTTCATATCTACTGCCCTTTCTGCTTGGGACTCATTTAATGGGTTGGGCACTATCGCACACAGCACACACTTGCTCCTGTGTGTGCCTGCTCCTGGTTGACCTCGCACTGCCCTTGGGTGCCCTCTGCTGGTTCTGCTCTGTGTGCACACCCTTCTGAAGTTGTTCCACACCCGTGGGCTCTTCTTTCTTTTGGTTGGCTCCTCCCACTTTCTCTCCAGTTATGTGACTATGGATCATGCAGTGTGGCCCTCAAAACTATTTTGATGGAGCTGGGGAGATTGCTCCGTGGGTAAGAGCATTGGCTGCTCTCCCAGAGGACCCAGGTCACAACACTCTGTGACTCCAGTGCCAGGGAATCCCGTGCCCTCCCCTGCCCTCTGTGAACCATAGGCATGCACGTGGTGCAAGACATGCCTGCCAGCAAAACACTCATACACATAACATAAATAGAAATATATCTTCAAAGAAACGGCTTTGATCACTAAGTTTACTAAGAGTATATCCTTGTTGCTGAAGAGTTGGCTCAATGCTTCAGAGCAGTTGCATTTGTTAAGGACCTGGGTTCTATTGCCAGCATGGAGGGCACCGGGAATGAAACTGAAAAACATATGCCCCCATGCTAAATACATATTTCCCACCATCATGTTACCACCTGTTACTCTTCTGCACACACGTTTCTTTTAGCAAGCAAACATCCACTTGGAAGGCACTTGTATTGCTTGTGTCTCGGGGATGCTCTAAAACGAGCATCCTGTATGCGTATCATTAGTAATAGGATGCGAACGAATAAAACTTGATACGTGAGTTGGGATTTAATAGGTAAAAATATAGAGGAAAATCTAGCCTGAAAAAACATGTGTAGGAGAATTTGAGGATTAGTTCAAGAAACAGGGAAATTGATACATGTGGTGATACAGGCCTGTACTCGGAGTACAGAAGGCTGACGCAGGTCCTTCTATGCTCAAGGCCAGCCTGTGCTAGATGGTGAAACCTTGTCTCAAAAATCCAAGCATGTGCAAGGCTTGGGGTTTATGTCTTAACACTCCACACATAAAGTGACTCAAAAACTGGGGAACATCATGGTGGCTGAAACGCAGTTGAGTTGGAAAGCAGACACTCCATGGCCACTCCAGGGCCCTTGCTTTTGATTCCAAACCCAAGAGAAGAGCAGACTCTGCGGGTCACCGTAGAGCCTACTGCTGCTCCATGCAGGGCTCGCACAATGTGGTGCCCTCCCCTCGCTAACTTAGTGTCTTCCCCCGTCCTTTCCCTGTCTGCTCACTGCTTCTCGCTTCTCTCCCCTCTCCGCATGTGGAGGAAAGACTCCCTGGCCCCTCTCACCCAAACCAGCACCAGGCAGTTCAGGTTCTAGAGAATGTCACTGTATTCTGTTGCTCAGTGAGTATCAGGACAACCACTGACTGGGCTCCGTGGGTCAGGTGTCTGCTCTTAGGCATACCTCTGAACAACACTGTGTATCTGGGACATCTGTGAAACAGGACAGAGAACGGGTGGAGTCTGTGGTGGTCTCTTCTCAGACAGAGCGCATGGGCTAGGCGGTCTGGAATCTTCAGACAAGGCAGATGGGCACCCTGGGCCACAGAAACACTGCAGGCAGTGAGAAGGGGTGGCAGGGGGAGAAGGAGAGGACGCAGGGCTCACCATGGACAGCTCTCCGTGTTCCGTTACTATAATCCACGTGAGATCAGGTGTGGAGAATTTGGGGGGAAATAACGTCACAAATGCTGATTTTTTTATTGTTCAAAAAGTTTTCATAGCTGCCTACTTACTTTTTCTAATAAGCATATTTTTTTATTGATTATATTGAGCTGTATGTTTTTCTCTGCTCCCCTCCCCTTTAACCCTCTCCCATGGTCCCGATGCTCCCAATTTACTCAGGAGATCTTGACTTTTTCTATTTCCCATGTACATTAGATTTATGTATGTCTCTATTAGGTTCCTCATTGTTGTCTAGGTTCTATGGGATTGTGAATTATAGGCTAGTTTGCTTTAAGTCTAAAAGCCACTTTTGAGGGAGTACATATGATCTTTGTCTTTCTGGGTCTGGGTTACCTCACTAAATATGATGTTTTCTAGATCCATCCATTTGCCTGCAAATTTCAAGATGTCTTTTTTTTTTTTTTACTGTGTAGCATTCCATTGTATAAATGTACCCGCATTTTTCTTATCTATGTTTTGGTTGAGGGGCATTTAGGTTGTTTCCAGGTTCTGGCTATGACAAACAATGCTGCAGTGAACATAGCTGAACACATGTCCTTGTGGTACAATTGAGCATCTTTTGTGTATATATATCCAAAAGTGGTATTTCTGGGTCATGAGGAAGATTGTTTCCTAATTTTCTGAGAAATCACTACACTGACATCCAAAGGGACTGTACCAGTTTACATTCCCATCAGCAATGTAGGAGTGTCAAGTGCTGATTTTTAAAGGAGTTTTGGGACAGCTCTGTGGAAATTTCCACTGCATGGGGCCAAGTCTTCCTTGGGCCAGTTAGCCACACAGGAAACAAAAAGACCTGCTGTGTCCTGGAGACTTCCCTGTTCCTTCCTGGATGATCGTAGGATCCTCTCTGCATGTTCTTTCCTGTCCCTGCTGTCTGTCTCCATTGCATTGTATGCTTCCTTTCCAAAGTGGCCTTTATAACATTGAACAGTCCTTCATTTATCTGTCATTTCCATCCATCTCTTTGTCCATCCGTCCATCTGTCCATCCGTCCGTCCATCCATCCATCCATCCAGCCCAGGGCTGCACACATGATAGGCCAGTGCTTTCTACTCAGCTACACCCCATCTCCTAATATTTACTTTTGCTGCTTCATAACCCCCAAGTTTGAAAAGAAAGTACATAGTGAATGTAAAGGTTCATCATTCCGCTTTTTTTTAAACTGGTTGATTCCCAAGCTACATTTCTGTTCTTTCATTTTTTTCAACACCACCCCCCCTCCGCCCAACTAGAAATTGAATCTGCCATTCGAGGAACCCACCCCTGTTTTTCTTCAGGCTGTTTTCAATGTTCTCAAGGCTGGACCATCTGGACTAGGTCTCTGAGGTAATAGGAAGGAGAATTGTTTCCCTGAGCTGGGATTCAAAACCCAGACCTAAAAATGGACTTGGCAGGTAGAGAGTCAGGCTTTAAGACAGTTACATAGAGCTTAACCCTCATATTTGAAAACAAGGGTGTTTTTATTCATCGCCCATGAGAAGCCTCATATCCAGGGCAGGGTCAGCAGAGAGTAGAGGTCTCTCTATAGGGTGCGGCTGTAGAGATGAGGTCTGGCCGGCAGCTGAATGCTTCCCACACGTGTGCTGTGCCTGGGGAAGGGTGGCAAGCCCAGGAGGAACTTCCGAGAGGAGGCCAAGGCCTGAAGGACTGACGATGTCAGCCTGCAGCAAGGCCTGCAGGACCCCTGGTGTCAGCCTGCAGCAACAAAGTGCCGCACTTTGGTGCTGGATGCAGCTTGAAGGTCACCAGGGGGGTGGGGCGTGACCTGCAGTGGGCTGGCCAGAAATGAGGTGGCAGCTTGGGTTGCCTCTGTGGCAGTGTTAGTTAACCCTTAAACAGCTGTGGCCCCAGAGAGGTGATAGCAGACACTCTCTGGCAGTGTCCTTTCCAGGGGCACAACTCTGACTGTGTCCTGTCAGAGTGAATGACATCACGGACTGCAGCAAACCTGGTTTTGCACAGCATCCCACTAATAGCCTGAGCTGGCCTGAAACTCGTTATTTAGCCCATGCTAGCCTTTAATTAGTGGGAATCCTCCTGTTCAGCTTCTCGGATTCTAGGATTACAAGTATGAGCTATTGTGCCTGGCTGCGAGAGTTCATTATTTCAATTAATATTTAAAAAGTATTTAATCAGTTTCAAATATAAAACAAACAAACAAACAGCATTTGTAGCTGCCAAAGTTTTGGTATCTTTAAGAATGAAACTAGATATTTTTGTTAAAAACAAACTCTTAAAAAGTTGAAATAAGACAAAGGTGTTCCGACACTAGCCAAAAGGAACAGAAAAGAAAATTAATCATAAATTGAGATGAATATAGATAGATTTTTGTACACTAGGCATACAATGAATTTTTTGCTAGTAGTTAAAACATTTTGGGTTTGGGGGCCAGAGGGCTGACCCAGGGGTTAAGAGGACCCAGGTTCAGTTCCCAGAATGAACACACTGGCTTATGCTGTCTGGCATTCCAGGTCCAGGGGATCTGTAGCCTGTTCTGACCCCGGGGTTCCCGCGAGCATGCGCAGCTGTAGCCTGTTCTGACCCCGGGGGTTCCCGCGAGCATGCGCAGCTGTAGCCTGTTCTGACCCCCCGGGGTTCCCGCGAGCATGCGCAGCTGATGTTTACACTCAAGCCCACACCTAAATTACATAAAACACTTCTGGATCTATAGCTGCTTTTCAGAGATTATACATATATTTCAGAGATTATGCACTGGAGCTTGAAAAGGTATGATTACTTGTTTGTTTTAGTGTTGTTCAGTTAGTATTTTGTTGTTTTGAGACGCAGTCTCTCACTATAGTTCAAGCTTGCTTTGTGGCAATTCTCCTGTCTCAGGTTCCCGAGTGTTGTGATTATGGCATGAACCACCGTGCCTGACTTTACATATTTCCCCTTCTTTTTCTTGTTTTTTTTCTTTCTCTTTTGCTTCACTCCACCTCTCCTCCCTCCCTTTTCTCCTCTCTCCCCCTCCCTTCCTTATCCCCCCCCCCTCCCAAAACAGACAGGGTTTCTCTGTATAGCTCTGGCTGTCCTGGAATTCACTTTGTAGACCAAGCTGGCCTTGAACTTGGAGAACCTCTTGCCTCTGCCTTCTAAGTCCTGGGACTAAAGGCGTGCGCAATCACCACCACCTGCCGTATTTCCCCCTTTTAACACTAGTTCCAGCAAGGGCTTGGAGGGCTGTTGGGACCACCGCAAAGGCCTTTGTGAGTATGGAAAGAGTCTACCTAGAAGCCTGTGATGGAGGAAATGAACTTGGTGTTTGAAAAGTTTTACAAGTTCACCATGGCTCCCTCCCACCATGGCTGCCAGGTGGGTGTGCTAAAGGAAGCTTTTTTTTTTTTTTTTGTAGAACCCCCACAGGGGGTTATGACCTTACATAAATGAAGAAGGTGCCGGAGCACAGAGAAAGGACAGGGGTAGCATAGGGGATCACCAGGGGAGCACATGGGGGGAGCACAGGGGAGCATAGGGGATCACCAGGGGAGCATAGGGGATCACCGGGGGAGCACGGGGGAGCATAGGGGATCACCAGGGGAGCATAGGGGATCACCAGGGGAGCACGGGGGAGCATAGGGGATCACCAGGGGAGCACATGGGGGAGCACAGGGAGAGCATAGGGAATCACCAGGGGAGCACATGGGGGAGCACAGGGAGAGCATAGGGAATCACCAGGGGAGCACATGGGGGAGCACAGGGGGGAACATAGGGGATCACCAGGGGAGCACAGGGGAGCACAACAGCACAGTGGAAATGCAGGGGGAGCACAGGGGAGCACAACAGAGCACAGTGGGAATATAGGGGAGCACAGAAGGAACTAACTCTACCTTCAGAGCGGCTTCATGTCTTTTCAGTGCGCCATTCCAAAAAGAGTCAGATTAAAATTTTGACAGACAGTGACTTGGATTCTGCTTTAGAAAAAGTGAAGGTAGGAATTTAGCTTTGCTTTTGTATCATGTTATGCTCAGAAAGCTGGTTGCTAACCCGGGACCCCAGGCTTTCGGAATCCTGTGATATAGGGTGCAAGGAAAGTGTGGCCCGGATGGCATTTGCTGGAGATTACTGACAGATAATCCTTCCTTGCCCTAGAAGATTAAGTCTGCCTAGTGAGGATGTGGTCAGCTGACCAGTCTAAAAAAAATGTTTTGAAAAAAATAATCCTGCCATTATCTAGTGTTTGTCCTTCTGAGTGGGGCTGCAGAGCGGGTCCTCCTTTGTGTACAGAGCAAAGCGACACGCCCTCCACCCAGGTTGTTCTTTGTCCATTGAAATTGGCAGCAGGTGGTGAGTAGGCCCTCCAAAGGGTGCTGGGAGGAGCCATTAAAAGATCTGCTTGTGAGGGTGTGAAGCCACACCTGGGCCAGAGCTGGGCGGGACTCCAAACACCAGTTCTTTCCCTCACCGGGGCTGCACGGTGCCAGGGGACCCGTGGCCCAGGCGTGCCAGACCTGAGGAGCAGTTCCAGGCAGCCGCAGCGCCATGCTTTCTGTCTTCCTCTGGAATGGATTCTAGAGATACGGATCTGTATGAGGACTACCGCTCCCCGTTTGACTTCGATTCCGGAGTGAACAAAAACTACCTCTACTTGTCTCCCAGAGGGAACACGTCACCGCCTGGTTCGCCTAGGCAGAGCTTTGGTAACTATTGGTTTTGTATAGTTCTGTTTCCTATGATTGGACCATATGTGACTTGGGGTTCACCTGACTTCCAGATTAGTGTGAAAGTGGACCAAGGTGCTGCCATGCTCTGACTAATCACCCTGTTTTGGTTCAGCACGGAGAGGCAGTTGGTTGCTAACTATGGAGAGTGGGACGTTGGATTTTAAAGCTGGTCCCATTTCTGTGCTCTTCAGAGGTTTGTGGATGCATAAATGATAGCAAATGGTGCGGAGCTGATGACATATGGAGGGGTCTGAAGACCCTGGGTTCGAATAACCTGCACAGTTCTAAAATCGGGCTCGTTTGTCTTGGTGAAGGATGCTTAGGCATCCACAACACTCAGCCTCATTCAAGAGCTGGTGGTAGTTGTCCTGGATTTTGTTTTGGAAGACCAAGATCCATTTAGACAAATATCCAGACTACAGAGTATCCAGAAAGGAAAAATCAAGAATCTCCATACCATTGGAAGCAGTTGTTCCTTTCCACATGGTGGCATCAACCTGGTCACGGCCGTCAGAGTTGACTGGGTCAGGGCATCCCAAGGTAGAATCCAACAGAAATGGAGGCGAAGGTGCAGCCTCAGCCTTGCAGGGAGGATTCTACTGCTGGCCAGCGAGAGGAGACAGCTAAATAAGCTCCTCTGTATTGAGTCAAGGAAGCAGCTAGGCTTTCCCAGAAGAAGTTAATTATTTCCTTACTGTGAAGAATTGGTTACATTTTGTTCTCTTTAAGCAGTGGAGCTTGGGAAACTTAGAAAACAGTCAGTCAGGGATACAAACTGGAAGGTCTTTTGCAAACTTGACTGGGGGGGGGTTGGTAGTTGCAGACAACAGGTGTGTGCTAATGCAACATGCTTCAGCTCTTGGTTACAGTTGATTGCCACCTTCGAGATATAGTTTGGACTTTCAGAAAGTGACCATTGGTGACAGTTACAGGCAAACCCTGACCACTAGCAGTTGGCAGCTGTTAGTACTGTCTGCAGGAACATGGGTCACGAGGAAGCTTTTTTCTCATTTTCTTACTTCCCCTGTCTGTGACCCACTGGGATTTCTGGGCTTCCCAGGTACCCAGCCCTTAAAGGATGACCTTGTTCTAGCTTGTAGACTCCTGTGGATCAGAGCAGTGCCCACAGTGGGGAAGTCAGAGCTGTCAGTAACACTGTGGGAACGTGGAGAGGGCAGAGCGGCAGGTGAGCAACTTCCGGGCCTCTCAGTTCCCAGCAAGGCTTGCCTGCATCTTCTAGCTCTTGCCTGCTCTTCCTCACCTCCACTGTGTTCCTAGTAGCAAGTGTGTGGCCGCTTCTCACTGTTCTCTGCCACAGCAGCGGCAGGTGTGAGTGGCCGCGCCCTGCAAACTTCTACAAACCATCTCCGCGGTTCCTAGAAGCAGTCTGAAGCCTTTCGGGTGGTGAAATTAATGAAATTCGTTAAAAAACAAGCAAATAACTAGATCACTGAAACCCCACTCATGTGCCTATAAGTACGCGAGTTTACAAATTGAAAAGAGGGAGGGACTTGGGCTTGATCTTAAGTTTATGTGACTTTTTCCCAGTATGTACTTTCTTAATAAGCAGGTAGGTTGTGCAGGCAGAGAGGACCAATCTAAGAAGGTATCCTACTCAGACAGATTGGACGGAATCGAAACAAGAAGCTGTCCTTTGACTTGTATCCAAACACTGTCAGGAGGCAGAGGTGAAGGCAATGAGGCTCAGGCAGTGGGCAGATGTTCTTGAGTGGAGACTGGGAGCAGAGCCAGTGGCTGGATGAAAAGAGAGTTCTTATCAGGGCTAGAAGCACCTTGCAGTGTGCTTGCATCCCCTCTGGTCCTGCTGTGTTCCACTTTCCCACAGGCTCAGCAATACTCCTGCGAAGTGCTTTCAGTCTGTGGTTTGAAAACATGGATCTGTGATCCAGGGTAGAGCCTGAGAGACCAGCCTTGGGACGCTGAGCAGCCTTGGGATGCTGAGCAGAAAGGTGGTAATTTTGAGGCAAGCTTTGGCCACATAGACTTTGTTACAAACAACAAGGAAAACAGCAACTACAATAATAAATAACAGACAATAACAGCAACAATTTAGTTAAAATATAACTGAAACAAAGCAGCTGTTTGTTGAGTGGAATTGTCAGAGACTAGGACCCATCCTGGTTGGTTTGACAAATGTGGGCTCTGACGTAGGAAAGATCTTTGGTGTCCCCAGGTCTAGTTAGCCTTGCTGGCGTTCACGCTCATCTTTCGCTTCTCAAGCCAGTGGCTTGCTTTTTACTGTGCTGGGGTTCGCACAGGACCCAGTATGTGCTACCTGTTTGCTCCACCTCCAAGCTGACCCCAAAACCTCAGTTGTTTAGGGGACCACATCTTAACACCTCTGGTGCTGGGATGGGTCTTACAGAACAGGCTGACAGACAGGCATCTTTTCTGGCCAAGGATTTTACTGTGAGGGGCTTGTTGGTTTCTTTTTCTGTGCCACTGGGACACAAACATTGTAATTCCATTTTGTGTGTGTGTAAGTATGTGTCTGTGTCTGTCAGTACCATCTCTGTGTGTGTGTGTGTGTGTCAATACCATCCATGTATGTGTGTGTGTGCACACGTGCCTGTCAATACCATACGTGTGTGTGTGGGGGGGAGGGTGGCTGTCAATACCATCTGTGCCACGTTAACACCCTTCCCTGCCTTTTCCTCTTCCGTTCTAGGAGTGCTTGTGGGAATGCTTTCCTAGACACTGATTATGTGGACTCTCTTGCTCTTATGAATTTTCCAGGAAAAATCAGGAAGACACAACTCTTTAACACCTTTGGTTCTTCTAGCAGCTGCAGAAATAACGAGTAGCAAAAATAACCTGTCAGCTGGACTGGGGTTGCAGCGTCGTGGCAGAGCTAGCTTAGCCTAGCGTGCTAAGGGCCTCCGTTCGATCTCTGAGCCTGGTAGGAAGACAGTGATAATCTTGTTCTTCATGCTGTCAAAATCTGAAACTCTGAAAGGTGAAGCTGAAATTCCTTAGCTCGGAGTTTATTTCTAATTCTGCTATACTTTGATTTCTCCCATGTCTTCCCACTTCTTAGAGAAGTGGTAACTGCTTCTCACGACCTTTTTATGACTGCAGAGGTCTTAAAGAGCAAACTGTCTGTGGTTTACAGATGGAAACTGGAGTAGACATGAATTGAACTCTGTCCACGGAGAGAAAATTTAATGATAGTATCCCCAAGTTTCTCCACGGCTGACCCGTGTCTCTTGAGTGGATGGTCTCGGCTAACAGTTTTGTGTTTGGTATTTGGAGGGAGGATGGCGAAGCAGGGGAATTCACATGCTTTGAAGTAACCAGAGACTTTCTTCATCTTCCCTCTTAAAGATAAAACCCCCCTTTTAAAGATGAAAGATTTAATGAGGTCAGTTTACTGGAAGAGGGTAGTGAGTCCTTTGAAAAAAAAACAAAAAAACGACTGTGTTCTTTCTACCTGGGGGATCTTTCTTCATCCCCAGTCTGTGAAGTTTTGCGAAGTCACTCCATTCCTGAGTGAGACATTCACTTCTGTCGGAGCCCTGGGCCCGAGGACACTCTGTGGCAGGCACCCCCTCCTCTCACTTTCTCTGCTTGTCACCATTTCGCTCCCTGCTTGGCCCCCTTGCTTCCTCAGTCACCTGACATCACTCAGTTCTGCTCTTGAGGTTCCTGCTTCTGCCAGAAGAAATGGGCCATTTCTTTAGCTTCCTTTGTTCCTGACCTCCTCAACCACAAGTACCCAGTTCATTTCCCCCTAAGGTTGTATTCTCAATACAAGCTACCCATGGGGAATGACAGCCTCTGAGGGCCCAAGTCTCCATCTGTTCCTGCAGCACTGTTTCCTAGAGATGACACCTCAGTGGGCAAGTGTCTGTGTGTCCGTTCAGATCTTCAGGGGCCTTAGGTCAGTGATCTTTAGCCCGGGGCAGATTTGTGCCCTGTAGGCATTGGTTGGGGTTCCAGGCAGCTGCTGAGGTGCTCCTTGTGCAGCAGAGAGCCTCACTGTACGCGTCCTTTGGGAACTGCGGTTGTCCTGTTACTCCTTCTGTATCACTTGTGTCTCTTCAGGTAGAGCTGTTAAGTCAAAGACTGGGCCTGGAAAGTTCTAACAGGTCAGGCTGAGCCACCAGCCTCCTGTTCTCATCACAACAATTAAAGTGACATGCAGAGAAAGGTCATTTGTTCAGTGCCGTCACATTGGGAAGAACAGATGAGGTCTGGTACCCTCTCTCCGCCCCATCCTCCCATCTCCCCGTTGGGAAGAACAAATGAGGTCTGGTACCCTCTCTCCGCCCCATCCTCCTGCCTTCACATTGGAAAGAACAAATGAGGTCTGGTACATCATTCCCCCCTCCGTCCACCCTATCTTCCCATCTTCATGGTTTTGACATGAGTCTTAGGTTTAAACCTAAGATCCTGGTCTGGCCATGGCCTGACCACCACTGTCCAGCCATTGACGAATGTTTCCACTCTGTCCTGCACTGTATAAAATCTTATTTCATATCTTATTGCTTTTTTCTATATAAGTCATCTCTTCTCTAGTTTCCTTATTTTTGTACAGTGAAATATTTAAATGAAATGACCCGAGACTGTTGTTTTAGACAGGGTCTTACTGTGTAGGCCTGGTTGGCCTAAAATTCCCTATGTAGACCAGGTTGGCCTTGAGCTCACAGATACCCACTTGCCCAGCTTCTGGGATTAAAGAAGCACACCACCATGCCTGACTTTGGAATTCTTTTCCAAATGTCAAACTGTATAAAACTGGCTAAAGTTTTAGTTGTAATCATCATAGGAAATCTGAAGGGAAGCAGTCTTTGTTGCAATAAAGGGCAGTGATCTGCTGAGGTGGAGGTCCAGTTGGGGCGTGAGGCTGAACCCACCCTGTACCTTTCGTGCTGAGAAGCCCCATCATGCAACCACCCTTGCTCATGGCTAGACTGTAGAATCTAGACTCCTTAATTGAAAGACTTTAAGGTCAGGTTAGGGGTGCAACCGTGTAATGTTAACGCTCAGGAGGCTAAGGCAGGAGTCTGGGGCCAGTGTGGGTAGATGGGATAAGACACCGTTCGTGGCTGGAATTAATGGGCTATGTGGTGGGTGAGAGGCCATCTACAGGCAAAGAGAGAGCTAAAGCTTTAGTTGATCCACGACTTTAAATAAAATATTAGCCTTTGTTCTGGCGTAGGCCCCTGAGTTCTGAGGTACAGTGATAAGGAAGTGATACCAGGGCTTACAACCCGGATGTGGAGCCGGTTCAGGGCTGACTTCTTCCTGCCTGCCTTCCTGCCTCCAACACCTTCACGCTCGCTTGGACACGTTCCCACCATGCTGGAGCCAACTAGTCCCTTCTCCCTCACAAGCACACTGCAGTCTGAGACCCCGCAGGTCATGTGTTTGGTTTATAAGTTATTTTATAGGGCTGTCAAATGTTTCGAGTTGAGCTGGAAAGCAGCGTTTGCTTGTCACTCCTGTCTTTGCATTTATGCTTATTGACGATGGGTTTGGTTACATGTGATGGCTGTAATACTCTTGGGCGTATTTTTAAAGAAAGTTGAGGTTTTCCTAAAACGCTCTCAGCGTGCTGTCTGACCTGAACTGCTTCATTTAGGAACCCTGTAGCTCTGTGTCTTCTCCCACACAATGTCTGTGTTGTGCTTTGTTTAAATGAGAAGTCTGTAGAGAGATCTGGGATGATCTGAGCTACTGATGTCCAGTTTCCAGATTTCCTAATCTTACAATTGTGTGGTCTCCAGCTTAGTGACAAAGCACACAGAACTGTGTACAGTGGTGCCTTGTGGTCCTTTGCTCCATCCTCACTCCTGAGACGGCTCAGCTGTCACCCATACCTCCAGCTGGCTGATGCCCACTGTGTAGCTTCTAGCCTGTGCTGCTGGAGGGGCCTTTGAGACGACACACACACACTGACTGTCCCCTCAAACCACACTGGGGAGTCCCTGGTTGGTAGAAGACGGAAGGACGATCTGCTTCATTAGACAATTAAGGAAGTAATTAAACTATTAGTAACCAAGGGGGGGGGGATGTGATCCCCGATGTCTAGGCACCTGATCCTAGACATCCTACTGATGCTAGCTAGCTCTTCCAGCCAGAAAGGCTGTGGAGAAAGAATTAGCCCTGGTTCTCTGTCCTGCCCTGCTCATTGGTATTTCTCTAAGGAAAGACTGTACATGAGCAAGCCAGAATGCACAGTCAGAAAGACCATCAAGGTTTAGTGTTGTGGAATATTATTTTAAGGTGTGTTACATTTGTTTGTTCTGTGGAATGTTTGTTTAGTGATGTAAAGATGCCATTGCTTTTGTTTACACTGCGCTTGTTTAACTCTGTGAAGCTGTGATTCTTGGCCTGTCTAAAACACCTGTGGTCTAATAAAGCGCTGAACAGCCAACAGGGAGGCAGGAGCAAGGATAGGCGGGGCTGGCAGGCAGAGAGAATAAACAGGAGGAGAAGTCGGGAAGAAAGGAGTAATGGAGGGGTGAAGAGAGGGGGATATCAGGGGCCACCCAGCCACCCAGGAAGCCACGGAGCAAGAAGCAAAGAAGGGCGTACAGAAATAGAGGAAGATAAAGCCCAGAGGCAGAAGATAGCTGGGGTGATTAAGAAAAGCTGGCTAGAAACAAGCCGAGTTAGGCTGGGCATTTATAATTAAGAATAAGCCTCCGTGTGTGATTTATCTGGGAGCTGGGTAGCAGGCACCCAAAAAACAAGAGTATAAAGCAAATAGCATTTTAGCGTTCAACATGGGGCTAGAATCAAAAAAATCCCACAACAGTTTAGTCTTGTCTCTGACTCAGAGTAAATTCTATAACCTTGGAGGGGCTCAGTTTTCTAGTAGAAATCACTATTCCCATTGAATATTAATCTAATTTTGTTTGCTTTGATATAACATGTTTTTAATGGAAAAAAGGTTCTTGTTAAATAAAGCCTGGTGAGGGAGCATTCCTCTTGGGGTAGATACGGTAACCACTGTTCTGGATTGTTGCAGATGCTGGGGTCAGCCCCAAACACAGCGTGGGCAAGTGGTAAGGAAGTGGCGCAATCAGGCACATTCAGGCAAGTGGGAGTCTTGCTGAAGACTGTAGTCAGGGAGATGAGGCATCACCTGGGGTCGCGGCGTTGAGGGGGTGTTGTAGAATGTTATTTTAAGGTGTGTTACTTTTGTTGATGCTCTGGAGCATCTGTTTAATGATGCAAAGATGTATTTGATTAAGTAAAATTTACCTTTGGTCAGGAGGCTGCAGGGAGGAGTCGGGTGGAGAAGGGTTTTTAAGGAGGGGAGAGAGTGTGTGCCGAATAGGATGTAGCCTTAGCTTAAAAGGCAGAAACAATTAAAAAAGAAAACAAGAGACCTGATTGGGTATGGGGAGGCCGTCAGACATTAGGGATGGAGACTCTGGTAAAAGTGACTTAAGGTTGTTTAACTGGATTTATTATGTATGTATTTATTTATTTGTTTTGTTTTTGAGACAGGGTTTCTCTTTGTAGCTTTGGAGCCTGTCCTGGAACTCACTTTGTAGATCAACTGGCCCGGAACTCACAGAGATAGACCTGCCTCTGCCTCCTGAGTGCTGGGATTAAAGGCCTGTGCCAATGTCACCACCACCCGGCTCTTTTTTTTTTTTTTCTTTTTTTAAATGAAGTATGAAACTGACTTGAGGTTTGGAAGCCTAATGTTTGGCTAAGCAGAGAATTCCTGTCAAGGCAAATGTCCCCTCATAGTGGCTGGCAGGATCAGCTTCAGCAGGCCTCAGCCATACTCTTTGCCATTTAAAATAGCTTTTCATAGGAGTCTAGGGAAAAACATTAAAAAGCAAGTGTTTGTGGATTGTTTGTAATAGCCTCATTTCTCAACTTTCATGATTTGAGTATGAAAATGGTATACTTTCTCCCCTAAGCTGACTCTTCCACCATGCTAAATACTGTTTATGAGCATATAGGAAACAGGATAATGCCTAGAAATTTATGTGAGGGGAAGTGGACGTTCAGAATGGAGAAGTAAGCCGGCACGAAGGCTGCCATTGGCCTGTTTCAGCTTCATAGTTTTATTGCTACCAAAAGCTGTCCAGGTATGCCTCCTGCTCCCAGTTTGGTTTTCAGGTCAGGATCTTGGGGCGTCTCCTTCAAATCAGACTGTCTGGTTTCAAAAACCCGGTCCTGGTGTGTGACTCTGTGGCTGCTCGGCCTCTTTCCTCATCTGTAAGAGGTGATAGCAATCCCCACTCACAGATGTCAGTGTGTGAGTGACTGTCTCTAGACCTCTTAGCTCAGAATGTAAGTTGAGCCCATGTGGAGCGGCTGTGGTTAGTAACATCTCTAAGATAGGAGATGACTGTATAGTTTGCCTGTGACCGGAGCATCTCCCACTTGGTTCTTGCCTTTCTGTGTTTGTTCCCATGTGTCTTAAGAACCTGCGCCTTTAAATTTTAATGCCGATTATTTGCTGCCCCCTACAGGTTAATGTGAGAAAAGCAGACTGAATTACTGCTGGCTGGCTTTGCTAGATACTTAATCGATAACCAAGTATGGGCGTTACCAAAGTCTTTTTTTCTGAGACATTTATCTTTATCGATAACCTAATGAAATATTTGATTATCGGGGCTGGAGAGATGGCTCCGCAGTTAAGAGCACTGGCTACTCTTCCAGAGGTCCTGAGTTTAATTTCCAGCAACCACATGGCAGCTCACAGCCATCTGTAATGGGGTCTAATGCCTTCTTCTGGTATGCAGGCACACATGTAACTGTGCATTCATACATAAATAAATAAAATTTAAAATATTTGAATATCCCTTATGTGGTGGTTTGAAAAACAGCCCCCCAAAGGAGCGACACTATTAGGTGTGGCCTTACTGGAAGAAAAGTATGTCACTGTAGAGGTGGGCTTCGAGGTTTCTCTTGCTCAAGCTTCCCTCTGTGTGACAGTCAGCTGACTTCCTGCTGCCTTCTGGTCAAGACGTAGCCAGCGCCACACATGGCCACATGCTGCCTTGCCTGTGTCATGATGATAATGGGCTGAACTTCTGAAACCATAAGCCAGCCCCCTCAATTAGTTTTTATAAAAGACACCATGGTTATGGTGTCTCTTCACAGCAATAAGAACCCTAAGACACATTATCTGAAGATTTTGGGCTCCGTGTATTTCATATTTTGGTTTTTGTCGTTGTCTGGATGGGACTGGGTGGGGGGACATGTGTGTGAACTTTACTGACAGAGAATATTGGTTGAAAATCCAAACCCGGAAAATAGTCATGCTTTTCATACTGAGTGTTCCCACCCTTTCAGGTTCTTTTTGAAACAGAAGATTCCCCCATACATTAGCAATTTGATACTGTATTTATCTCCTTGCCTATTTAGACTTGCAAAATAATGTGTATTTAGAAGCATGGAAGAGCTTTTGCTACAGAAGGCAAAGTTTAATACTTGAATTCTGTTAGCACTCTTTGATTTGAGTCCTGTGTCATCAAGAACTTAGTCCCAAGCAAAACATCAAGTCAGATGATCTTAGCTTTATGTTGCACGGGCTGATGGCGACTCACATGTATGTTGCACGGGGTGATAGCGGCTCACATGTATGTTGCACAGGCTAATGGCAGCTCGCATGTATGTTGCATGGGTTGATGGTGGCTCACTTGTATGTTGCACGGGCTGATGGGTCCTGCCCCTCACAATATGCGGTGCAGTAGCAGGCTGCTTCACAGTGATTTGGCTGGTGTTGGAATGTAGGTGCCATGACAGAAGGCAGGAGCTGCCCTCAGGGCTGGACTATGTGGACGAGGAAGTGTGGACAGATAAACCGGAAATGAGGATTCTACTCTGGAAATTGTTCTTTCCAGATGTCTTAGAGGGCACTTATCTGATTCTGTTCCAGCACTGTGAGGAGGCCTCATGACCAAGGCAGCTCTGACAGTGTTTAGCTGGGGACTTGCTTAGAGTTCAGAGGCTTCGTCGTGACCATTGTGTCCAAAAGCAGACAGGCATGGCACTAGGGCAGCAGCTGAGAAGCTTTACATCCTGGTCTGCAGGCGGAGAGATTTGGATACTGGGCCGGGTGTAGTGACACACCTCCTCCAACAAGGCCACACCTCCTAATCTGCCCCAGTTAGTCCACCAGCTGGGGACCAGGGGAGCATTCTCATTCAGAGCACCACATTTGACTCCCTGCCTCCACAGACTTGTAGCCATAACATGATGTAAAGTGCGTTCAGTCCAACTTCAGAAGATCCCTAGTCTATCAACCTCAACAGTTTAAAAGTTGAAAGGCCAGGCCTCTTCTGAGGACTGAAGGCAAACTCGGAACTCAAGCCCCTATAAAATCAAAATCCAAAACAGATCACATACTTTGAATACAAAATGGGACTGAATATGCATTACGATTTCATGAGGGGAAGAAGGGAGGCTAGTGTGGAAATACTGGACCAAAGCACGACCACACCCCAGGAGGGCAAACTCTAAATCACGGCGCTCCATGCCTGGTGTTTGAAGCTGGTTAGATAGCTCTTCTGTCTGGCTTTCCTGACCACAGCACACTTCTTTCTCTCGGGTTAACTCCACACCCTGTATGTAGATCTTCTTGGCGGGTGTCCCACATCTCTGGCATCTCCAACATCTTGGGGTGTCCCAGGAAATGCAGGCTTTCACCTTCCAGCTTTACCCAGTGGCCTTTCCGGGCCTCCGTACACAGACTCCCGTCACATGTCTCTGTGGCTTTCCTTAGTGGGAAGCAATTACTCAGTGAGCTTTTCTACCCTTTGATTGCATCAAGAACAATCTCTGCTCCTCATACATACTTGAGTTCTGCTTGTCAGTCCAAAGTGTAGTTCCTGACAGGCTTGCTTGTATTACTTTTGCTCCTTTAATAATTCTTTAACATCTTGTGCGTGGGCCACTGTTTTGGTACTGCTATGCTAATTATTATTATACTTATTAATTACATTTAAAAGTTAGTATGCAGTAAAACCCACATCAAATGCCTCTGTCCTGTGCACACGCCACACACGGCTCTCATTGCTTTGTTGTTTTTCTTACATGTATTATGGCGCTGGCTACCTGTTCAGCGGTGTGCATTCCCTCCTGCCTGCCTGCCTGCCTGCCCACATGCCCTTCCTCTGCTGGTTGGCATCGTGCTGGGAGGGTACCCCATTGCTGATTCGGGTGGACTGTGGCGGGATGAAGACAGTGGCACTGACAGGAAGAGGAGGGGGCCTTCCTGGTCCTCGGTGCATCAGAGTCTGTGACCTGGGAATGCTGGGAATGGGTGGGCGGACTGTGGCTAGGTTGAGCTACTGGTGTACAGTTAAGAGGGCACCAGAAAGCTTAGTAATTAAATCATATGTCAATACAACATTTTGAAAAGGTCAGAATCAATGCAAACAAAATCCACAATAACAAGAGTATCAAAAAGTTAACCAAGGCAAGGCCAGTGGCTGAATTACCAGCGCAGAGCCACTTTAGAACCTGAGGCAAAAGGCAGCGTCAGCAGGGCTAATCCTTTCTCTTCTAAGTTTGCTGCTCTGGGCTGGGCGTGGTGCTGGCGCACACCTTTGATCCCAGCACTCTGGAGGCAGAGGCCTCACACTTTGTGAGGTCAAGATCAGCCTGGTTTACATAGTTTCAGGACAGCCAGAGCTACATAGTGAGACTTTGTCTCAATTCTTTGAATTCCCTTCTCTTTGATTTTAAAAATTGGATTAAAATATGCATTAGTTTTTTGCTGCTGCAAGAAATGCCTGAGAAAAACATTTCAAGAAAGAAGGGCTCATTCTAGTTCACTAGTTGAGTGACTACTCTTTGGGCTTGGTGTTAGGGGCGTGAGGTGGCAGCTCGTGCTGTCCCCATAGTCAGGGAAGACAAGATGCAGGACCAGGCTGTAGAACCCCAGGGCCTGCCCCATTGGCACAGGTCCTTTGCTGAGGCTCCATCTCCTAAAAGCTCTACAACCCTTCAAAAACAGAACCTCGGGTAGGGCCGGCAGCTCAGATATAAAAGCAGGCTTATATGGGATATTTGACATTCAAACTTTAATCAAATACAGTTGCGAGTTTTGGTGGCTTTTTTGATTTTTCTACCCGATGTTTTATCTGAGCTGGCCTTTAGATGGGGCTGGACAGGGAAAGGCGAGAGCTGGAGATGCTTGCCACGCTGGCCATGCTCTAGAAGTGTGGTCTTAATAGGGGGCTCTGTTTCAGGAAGGAGTGCTGTGGGTTTGGAAGTCTCTGTGTTGTTGGTCACATCTCTACGTAGATACAGAGAGCTGTTTGTAGAACCCAGGCTTGGAACTCAGTCCTTCTGTCTCAGCCTCCGGAGCACTGGGACCACAGGCCTGTACTGCCTTACCCCATGACATTGATGCTTAAGATTATCTCAGTGAGGTGCAGGCTTTCGAAAAGCTGCAACGAGTTTCCTACCTCCGCTGCCTCTGCTGCCTCCGCTGCCATTTGGGAGGCGGGAGAATCGACTTCCGTTAGGGCATTTGGTTTGCTCCTTCATGAAGATTGTCTCACAGGGACTAATGAGCACACAGTCTTCTCCTGTGGGCTGGTATGCAGGACTTAGAATCTTTCACCTACCCTCTGCTGATTTATTTGTGCAGTATTTTAAACTTGATGTTTTGTCGAGATAAGATCTCCTGTAACCCAGACTGGATTTAAACTTGATCTTAGCTAAAGATGGCCTTGGCTAGTGATTGTCCTGTCTCCTCCTAAATGCTGGGGTTATAAGCGTACTCACTGTGTTTAGTATAAAGGTAGGTCATGGTGGGACCCCATTCTTCTGCTCTGTCATGATTATTTCGAGATGGAAACTGAGAGTGAGTGGAAGCCGAGACTGGCACGTTTCTCAGCACAGAGTTTGCATTCGAAGCCGATGCTTTTTATCGACTCTCCCAGAGTTCCATCTTTCCCCAGGATCCCTTCAGTGTAGAGAATGAAGGGGTCTGGCTGTAACCTCAGTGACTTTGTTTGCGTTGGGACTGTGGAGCAGCTGCAGCGGCTTTAGCTTAGCTTTCACATCTGACATGGTTCTTTTCTTCTTTAACCCCAAGGTCTGCTGAAGACAGAGCCAGTGGCCGAGGAAGGAGAGGATGCCGTTGCCATGCTCAGTGCCCCAGAGAACCTGTCAGAGGAGGAGCAAGATGAGCTGAGACGGGAACTTGCTAAGGTGAGGGCCATCCTTTCTGGACCTTTGCTTTCCCCAAAGATCCTGGTAATAGCTATGGTAAAAGGCTCAAGGGGAAAGAGAGCATCGTGAACTGGGATTACCTGGAGTCTCAGCAGGGCAGAGGAGGGAGAGGGACTCCAGTTAGTTTTTGGGTGGATCTGGGAGTCAGGTGCAGTGGGAAGTGGCGAGTACACTGTCAGACCCGTGAAGCAAGTGCTCGCCGGCCTCATCCGTGTTGTCTCTGTTATGGATACAGACAGCCTCATCCTTGTGGTCTGTGTTGTGGATACAGACAGACAGCTTTCTCCCTCCTTGCTTTTCTTCTTTGCTTCAGACTTCAGCGTGACTTCCAAACAGATTTCTAGTTCCCTCTTTCCATAGCTTTCGTCTCTAAAATTCTTTCACTGTTGTGTTTTGTTTTTTTCAAGACAGGGTTTCTCCAGGTAGCCCTAGTTGTCCTAGAATTTGCTCTATAGACAGGTGACCTCGAACTCAGAGATCTGCCTGCCTCTGCCTTCTGAGTACTGGGATTAAAGGTGTGCAGCACCACTGCCCGGACTAGACAATGATCACGGTGGTCTGTTTCACAGTGCACAGTTCAGTGTCCTGCAGCATGGTCAGTGTCCTAGCTGTCCCCTCTTTCAAGTTATGAACATTGTTCCTATTCCAAGGAGCCCCCTGCACTCATCGAAGGGCCACTTAGCTGCCTCCTCTTAGCTGTTTTTCTCCTCTGTGGATTTAACTGTTTTCTGGATAGTTCATATACAACACGTGACCTCTGTATCTTGGCTTCCTTCAGCAGTGCAGTCAGGATCAGGATTTTGGAGCTCATTCCTGCTGTGCCATCTGTCAGTAATTCATTCCCTTTTCATGGCTAATAATAGTCCATTGTGTATTTGTTTACCATATAGATATGGTATTGTATTGTTCGTTTGTCTGGTAGCCAGGTATATTATTGACAGCTGTAGATAGTGAACCAATAACATTTATGTACAAATGATCTTTTTGAGTTCTATTTTGCGTGTGCTTAAAAGTAAGATGATTTCACCATACAGTAATTCTACATTGAATTACATTTTAATAATACATTTATTTATCTATTTCTTTGTGTGTGTGTGTGCGCGCACCCGTGCACACATATGGAGGTCAGAGGACAGCCTGCAGGAGTAAGTTCTCTCCTTCCCCCAGATGGATTCCAGGGCTGGTACACAGGTTTGGTGTCAAAGCCCATGTTTTAACTTTGTAACGGCGTCACCAAACTGTTCTCCGTAGCAGTGACGCTGCTTTCCATTCTCGTCCCGATTTGTTCACATTCGTAGAAAACATGCTCCTCCCGCATCCTTTTATTAAAGTGTGTGTGTCAGTGGGTGAGAAATGAGATCCCACTGTGGTTGTGATTCGGATTTCCTCCTGTGACTGGTGATACTGAGCCTCTTGGCATGAGCTTATTGGCCATTTGTATATTTTTGGTAAAAAAAAAAAAAATACTCATTAAGTCCTTTGCCCATTTAAGAAATGGGTTGTTTTTCAAATGTAAGAAATATATATATATATATATTCATATGTATAAATTTATATAAAATTATATAAATTTATAATATATTTATATATATTCATATTCTGCACCCTTACCAGATTTGTGATGTCCAAGCATTTTCTTTTACTCTATAACTTACCTTTTAACTTTCTTACAATTAAAGAAATGATAGGAATTCAATTTGAAATACATTTCTTAATGTAGGTGTAGAAATTTCAGGAGGGATTTTTGTGTTTGGAGGAAGCAGGTCCACGTATATGCACGTGGAGGCCATAGGACACCCGCAGGTCCACATGTATGCACGTGGAGGCCAGAGGACACCCGCAGGTCCACATGTATGCACGTGGAGGCCAGAGGACACCCGCAGGTCCACATTGTATGCACGTGGAGGCCAGAGGACACCCGCAGGTCCACATGTATGCACGTGGAGGCTAGGCTGCTACAGTGGATGTGGACCGAGCAGTCCCGTGTGAGGGGTTAAACCCCAAGGCTTCTGAGATAACAGCAGACAGCTGACAGCATAGAGGGCAGCTCTGCAGGAGAGCACTGTGTAGCCCGCTTACTAAACAATGCTGTTTGTAAAGACACATAAAATTAATACAAAATTAACTGTAGTTAGGTGTGGTGGTGCACACACCTTTAATACTAGCACTTGAGAGACAGAAGCAGGTGGACCTCTGTGAATTTGTTTGTTTGTTTGTTTTCATTTTATGATACAGGATTTCTCTTCTGGGTAACCCTAGCTGTCCTGAAACGCCCTGTGTTATAGACCAGGCTAGCCTGGAATTCAGATCTGCCTGCCTTTGCCTCCCAAGTACTGGGATTAAAGGCTGTGCCACCACCACCCAGCAAGATCTCAGTGAATTTGAGGCCAACCTGGTCTATAAAGAGTTTCAGCCAGCCAAGAATGCATAGTGAGATTCTTCTCTTAAGTGAACAAACCATCTCCCCAAAAGTAATGATAGTGTCTGAGCATGCTTTGCTTTGATGCCCTTAATAACTTACAGAGCAATCCTTGCTGTATTTTCTCCTCATCCCTGTTCCTCATAGGTGGAAGAAGAAATCCAGACTCTCTCTCAAGTGCTGGCAGCAAAAGAGAAACATCTTGCAGAGATCAAGCGCAAACTTGGGATCAGTTCACTTCAGGAATTCAAGCAGAACATCGCCAAAGGGTGGCAAGACGTGACCGCGACCTCTGCGTATGTTTCCTTGGTGTACACACTTCTAGACGATGTGAAGGATGCGTTTGCACCTTTTCTTTGGGGAGAGGAGGAGGAGGGGCATGAGGACGTTTGCACCTCTTTTCTTTGGACCACACAACCCTTTCTTCCAGTTCTTCAGAGCATTCGACTATTTTCTAATGTTAGTTTTCCTGAACATTCTAGGTAGTAGAGAGCAGAACAATCTCATGTGCTTGTGGTTGTGGGAACAATATTGAAGTTCCAAAAGTGTTGGATAGTAGTCTTCCTTCCTGTGTGTGTTTTTTCTTCTTCCTCACAGTCAGAAAATATTAAATAGATAATTCTAGGCATAAAACTCAAGTTTTAAATTGCATGCTATTCTGTGTAACTTGACTAAATATTTTGCCATCTTGTTTTGTACAGCTTGGGACATGATTCATCCCCTTTTCCATTGTACCCATGCTGTATGCACCACCCAATCCTTACTCATTTCGTGGCCATTTAAGAGAAGGCAGCATGGTATAGCTAGGGTTCAGTGTAAGCAGTGATGATTGGCATCCACTAGTGATCTTATAGCATACTGCCATCAGCTTAGGGAGGGGACGTCTGTATATTGGCTTTTCCAATATGTACACAGTGATATTTAGTCCCCAGAACCTAGTAGATTAGGTGATGAGATAACCCCAGATAAGGTAAATAAGGTGTTTAGCTCAGATAAATGAAATTTTTAATACATGTGCAGCTTTTGTGGGGGGAGAGGACGTTTGAGTTTGTGAGCCCTACTGCTTGGTCCATTCCTTTCAAGGCTTCTGTTCAGGGCACTGCAGAAGACTGTGGCAGAGGGATTATTGCTACTCTGATGGTTAGAGAGAACATTAGATGTTCTTAAACTGTCCTGTACTTGAGTTTCTCAGTAGGTGATGGCACTGTGCTGGAATTTATAGGAAAGCCTGACTGACCCCCCACCCCTGTTTAATCATGTTTGACTGTAGATACAAGAAGACATCTGAAACCTTATCTCAGGCCGGACAGAAGGCTTCCGCTGCATTTTCATCGGTTGGCTCAGTCATCACCAAGAAGCTGGAAGATGTAAAGTAAGTATATACGTTTTCTCTTGCTCACCTGGTAGTCGTGGCAAACTGAACTGGTGCTGGGGTCGCTGTTGGTTCCTGCCTGTGGGTTGGGGTGCTGCTGGGTTCCCTTCTGTTATAGGGAGGGAGGGTTTGCCTTCTTCCCAAGGCCTGCAGTGCGTGCCTGAATTTTTAGGCCTACCTAGTATTCTAAGCTCCAGAATGAGTTTCTCGTGAGTCCCTTTAAGGGCTGTTGAAAAATTCTGGTTGCAAACTTTTGCATCTCGGTCCTTCTCAGTCCTGCGGTGTCAGTCCGTCTCTGGTGTTTGCTAATGTGGGTGTGGGCAGAGCCGGGCGTCTTTCTGGGGACGAGTACTGAAGAGCATGCTGGGCCTGAGGGCGTCACTATGTGTGTGTGGCATTTGTGTGTCATGGTGTGGCTCCCGGATGCTTATGTGTGCACTGGTTTGTACTAACCCATAAGCTTTACATACACCCACACTCAGGCCCAGGTCTTCATTTTGAGTTTCTCTTTTTAAACTGTGCATTTATATTTGGGAGTAGTTTGCAGAATGTTTCTTGTCATGTTGGTGAAGCCGCTTCGTGGTGTTCTTGTGCTCCATCTACCGCCATGATTGGAATAGTGCCAACATGGACAACATGGCTTACGTGGGCTCTGCTTCTGTTGGTGTGCACACTTCCTGTTCGTCTTTTCCTAAACCCAGATTGCATGACTTTGCATTTTTTATCTGTGGGGAAAATAGGTTTTACAACCAGAATTTTGTTAGTTGAATTGGTTTGTTCAATATTTTATACTGTGTATTAAAACCCATTTCTTCATTCATCACATTTGATGAGCACCACTGTTGTAAGCATGGCACCGTAAGGAGAGATTTCCTGACCCTCAGACAGTCGTGTGTGCAGTACCTACCAGATGTCCTCAGTTCTTCCAATGCTGACTGGCTCTTCAGTGCGTTAGGGGCTATGTAAAACATGCGCCCTTATAAAAACAGGTTATTTTATTGTGACGGATTCGTCAGAACTTCCTTTCTGTTTTAATGCTTCCTCTGGCTTCTTACAGATTGCAAGCCTTTTCACATTCCTTTAGGTAAGGAGAGCGAAATGCCTGCTGCGGCCACGCATCTGTGTGAGATGAGCGTGCGAGAGCGGATGTTGATGCCTTGCTGGATGCTTGTGTGTGTCCACTGTGATTTTCCTGCACTCGCGGTAGCTCAGACCCGAGTGTTTCTTACTCCAAGGGAGGGTTCCTCGTGTGCCATGTGTAATGAACCAGTAGAAAGAAGAATTTGATACTGCTGCACAAGGGATATGGAAATGATTTTTGAAGTTTCAGTTATTGTCATTATGTTTACCATGGCATACAGAATTCCTCCCTTTTGATGTCTGACTTTGTTTGGTTTTGATGCTTTTGTTTCTTTGGTGCTTTTGTAAGGATGTTGGAATTCTCCTTCATGTGTGTCCTATTATGTAATTATAATAGACTGCATGTGTGCTGTCTCGTGGTCGTCGTCCATCTTATAAAGGTTTCAGTACTCTTCTTGTGTGTGGTAAGTCAGACGTCAGATCTTACTCACCATGGACTTTTCAATATTTGTCTTATTAGCTTATAGATTTTGCTGTTTTATTATTTTCCGCTAGCTGTTCTTTAAGCATACAGGGAAGTTTTATGATGTGTCAGGGTATTAGAAAGTACAGGCTGTGTCCTGTAGGTGTCGCTGTGACGATTCTGATTATGTGATTATAAATGTAGGCTTTGGAGGAGACAAGTGGAGATCTTAAGAAGTAAGCAGGAAGGGTGTCTCTGTCTCCATCTCTCTTCTGCCTGGAGTACATCATTGCCTTAAGGGGCTCATGCTATGATTTAACTGCCACTGTTTCCCCCCTTCCTGTCTCCCTTTCTGGTTATTCTTAAAGTCAGATTACAAAGTGATGACTTTCATATGCGTTTGCATATGTATGTGTCATTATATTTTCTCGTTATTCATCCTGGCTTCTCCCACGGCCATCTCCCAACCTGCTACGGACCGGCTCAGGGGAGCCACTCAGACCGTGAGGGAATCAGGGCAAAGGACAGAAGATTTCAGGATACAGCGGAGGAATTGACAGACAGACCATTCTCAATGTATTTTTGAAAATGCTGCTGTGTTTTACTTTTTCAGTGCGAGGTTTTTATATTATTACAAACAAAGAACTTGGCAAAGGCATACATCATCAGATCATAAAAAAAAAAGCATAGAATAGTTTACAAAAAGAATCTTTGAAAATGCTTTGACTTGGGCACAAGGACTTTCACCCAGTCTGTACCAGACGACTGGCAGGGCTAAGTGACCTTGTGCTCAGAATATCTTGGGGTGTGAGAGGAGAAGGCCACTATCTTCTTGGGAAAACTTTCTGCTAGGAAATTTTAGACATGATCTCAAACTTGTCTGAATCTGGTTTCATACCATAAATCTCAACTTTCTTCCCTCCCCGACTCTCAGGGTCAGATGTTGTAATTAGCCTAGGTTTGTTCTGGCCATAATGAAGGCTGCATAGGCCTCCTGCACGTACTTCTCAGGCAAACATCTAATGTTGCTGCAGCTGTTTTCCTACAGAAGGCTTCTAAGGTTTCTCCTGATAAGAGCAACTCCTTTTGCTCCACATCATTAAGGAATTATTTTAACGATGACTCCCCTATTTCCAGAACTGGCTATTTCTTTAAAGGCTTTAATAAATAGGGGCGCAAAACTCAAAAATGTCCTCAGCAGTCTTGTTTGTATCCGCAACTGCCTGGAATAGTCTGATCTGTTAGCAATATGCAAGGATCACAACACACAGACAAGGGGAAAAGACAGACATATAGCACCAAGTACAGTCAGGTCGAGTCAGTACAAATGGCAACTCAGGTAGCATTACACCACAACTGATTGCCAAGGGACAGCCCAGGACACAACTCTGAGAAGTGCGGATCTTGATCCTTCCGGCAATATTTGCCCATCCAGTCAGCATTTCTGCTACACTGGCGAGACAGCCGTGGATGTAGCACCAACCCCCCTCGCTGCTCTCTTCTACCCTTCCATGGTTCTCTAATCTTCTTTCATGGCACATGAATTCCATCATCCTCTGCTTTTTCCTTCTTTCCTCCCTCCCTTAAGATCTCCTTCTTCTCTGGGTCTCCTTTCTGCTCCCTCCTTTCTCTTGGATAAGCCAACAGATACAGACAGCTCTAATTTTGGTTACACCTAGTCCTGGAAATCAGAATAAATCATAGAGATGCATAAACTCAGCTGAGCTATTTAAAGATTGTGATTTTAAAAAATAATCAACTAACCAATGCTAATAAGCAACTGTGGGAAAAATGGCCTAAGTGTTGGAGGCAAATGAATAAGAATTTAGTCAGATACACCATTCTAGCCCAAGAATGCCTGCTGTGGCCGGGTCTGAAGGCTGTACCCACAGACAGACAGCTGTTGTTAGAATAGGTATCTTTGAGTGGTGGTGGTGGGGGGAGACGGGTAGCCAGGGCCTTGGGATGCCTTCAGAAAGCTTGCAAGTACTCAATCATCAAACATTGTCTTGTATGATATTAACACAAAACAGATATAGCACTATGCAAGGCCTGTGGAAAATGGCATGCTCTATCTTACAGATTGCTCTTCTGTACGCACACGGTTAGCAAGGTTAAAGCTGATGTGTATGTGGTCAGTGTGTGCTATCATGGTACATCAGAAACAGAGTTTGCTCTTCTCAATGTTTTTAGGTCATCTTATTTCCCTTAGAAATAGCGATTGCACTGCAGTATTTTTAAGTGAGTAAGTTTGGTTCTTTGAGAGTTTCGTGCAGGTGTAAAGTCCTTTCCCCCTCCCAGTCTTGCTTCTCTCCCACCCCTGCCAGTCCTCACTCCTCTTCGCGGGTATCTTTCCCATATTCATTAGTTTTGGTTTAGTGTCCTACTGAGTTTCCCTAGGGCCATCTGTGCTACCCTGGGTTTGGAGCCAACCATCGCAGCATTGTGGGCTCACCAGTGTGTATACAAGTGGATATTATGCCTTCCCATCTCCCAGAATCCATTAGCTGCCAGCAGTTCAGCAGCAAGACCCCATGAGTCCTTTCTCTTTCCATAGCAGACTTCTATACAGACGGCCACCGCCGTGTCAGGCTTACGAGGTGACATTTCTTAGCCTTCTCCATACCTTCCAGCTCTTACGTTCTTTCTGCCCCCTCTTCCACAAAGTTCTTGAACTTCAAGAAGGTGGTGTGTTTGTTTCTACCGACAAATAGTGCATATCACTATGTGGAAATCAAGTCTTTTGATCAAAACTTAGCTATAAGAAAAAGAATTCTGTTCTGAACTTGTAATTCTTATAGAGCAGAGATCAGCTCAAGTCAGTTAATCTAGTTTCATGTTTTCAGACATACAAGGAAAACAAGTCCGATCTTTCAGATCATAAAGGTCATGAGGCAAACTGGCCACACTGCTCCAGGAACCGTCCAAGGGGAAAGGCTGTTTCCCGGCCCTAGCAGCGTGGCCCCGTCTGGGGCTTCCAGTGGGAGCTAAGAGGATGGATACCAGAGATCCCTCGTGCCAACTGCTCTGAAACAGACGGTTAATCCCATTAACTGTTCTGAGTCCCCCTCGTGAGGCACACCCGAGACCAGTGATTTCATGCCCCTGTAGTTTGGGATGCAGGAAGAGCTGTGCACTGCTTTTGCTGACTCGGAGGTTTCAGCATCAGGTTTTCGCCTTATAACATCGTCAGTTAATGAGGTGACGGTTGAGATTTAGATATTTGTAATTTGGCCTGGTTAGGGGTGGGATGGGGAGGGGAAGGAGAGGAGGATAAGTGGGGGTCAGGGAGGAAATGTATGAGAGCTCAGCCTGGCTGGGATCCTGGTGGGACAAGTCCCATGAGGCCCTTGGGGACAGCCATTGGCCACGCCTGAAAGTAGCATGCACATTTCCACATCTCCATTTCCACCTTTTCCCCGTACGTACAGGTAGCACATTGAGTCTTGCTTTAGAAGTCCCTTCTCATTTTAACTACTGCTGCCTTTAAAGACAGGCGATGGTCTCATGGCATTCTGGAATGATTTATTTTGTTTCATTTCTTACATATTTACAAAGAAATGCTAATTTATTTTGTGTTTATTTCAGAGGACATTTTCCTTTCAAATGAGTATTTCTTCATGTATGTACATACCTCAATTTTTAAAATTTGTTTTGGGGTTTATTAGGGTCATTCTAAACAATTCTTTTTTGCTGGAAACTTCTGCTCTTTGTGGGAAAAGACAATATCTTTCCTTCTCCATGAAATATTATCTTTCGATTAGGAACTGAATCGTCGTAATAACTTCCTCTACCTTCCACATCCACATTTCCCCGTTTGAGTTAGCCAGGGGGTTTGTTCATTCTGGTGTAGCTGTTAAATGATAGCCTTGCCCTAGACTGTAGGGCTGGGACTAAGAACTGCTGACACTGGGAACTTTAGAGACATAATCGACTATGAAAATGACGTGATAATGCCTCAGGGTTAAAAGCTGGGTAAGAAGATCTGAGCACTTCCCAAGCAAGCGTGGTTATTGCTCTGATATTACAGTTGGGAGAACATTGAGCTAGAGGGACAGTAAATGACTTGAAGGCTGCAAAGCCAGTGTAAGTGGTTGATGGTGAGGTTTCGAATCCAGCGTCCTGGACCCTGAGCTGACTCTCTGCTAAGAGCACTGAGGTTGAGAGCGATTCCTGATCCCTGGGTATTGACCAGCATTCTTACTCTCGTATTGCTTACGTCAGAGGAGACTGAGAGCCACGTGGGACCGCTGTTGCAGCCATGGCTGCCATCTATGCAGCAGGCACCCATGCGTTAGCCGTTGTTCCTCTCTGCATAGTCCTTCTTTCTCTTTCTTTCTCTGTTCATCCTCATTTGTAGAGATGGAAAGACCGGGCAACAGTATCAGAGACCAGGAAAAAACTAAGTAATTCAGCTTTAAAAGAAATACTTTATTTTATGTGCGTTGGTGTGAAGGTGACAGATCCCCTGGAGCTGCTGGAGTCCCACTTGTGAGCTGCCATGTGGGTGCTGAGATTTGAATCTGCGTCATCTGGAAGAGCAGCCCAGCTCTTAACCGCTGAGCCATCTCTCTAGCCCGAATAGTTCGGCTTTTTAAAAGAATGAGCTTTGCAAAGTCAGAGTGACTCTGAGGTGGACAAGGACTCATTGAGAACCGGCCCGCCCTGCGCTGTGTCGTTATGTTTGGAGACGCCTTACTTTGTACCCTGCTTTGCGGGTTACAAATCAAGTGGAGATTTTGCCTTGTAGATGTGATGGGTCCCCCACAGCTTGGCTGTTAAGCCATGACTCTGGCTTTTTGGTGTAGAAGGTTCTGTATTGAATTCAACTTTGGATGAAATAGGAAATGATAGTATCAGTTGAGGAAGCTTTGTGTAACTTGGTGTAGAGGAGCCAAGGATGAAAGAACAGCTGCCCACCAAGTGAAATGTCTTCTGGATGTGACTGCAAAGGGGATTAACTAATGAGTGGGCTTGGACTCACGTACATGCCTTGTCCTTCCCACTAAGATGGCTCTCAGAAGCAGAGACCTTGCCTTCAAAGCCATCTCTGGCAATTGATCTCATTCTGTTTTTGTTTTTATAGGTACAGAAAAGTATTCCGATTTATCCCAGTGATTTTTTTTCCCACAAAATAAGCCTTATTATAAACAGGTCCTTGTCTTTTCCTATATATTGTCTGAGGCATATTTAATATGTCTTAGCTTGTGTGCTGCTGAGAAAACCCAGCCGCCTGGCTGCTAGGGGAAATAAAAACTTCTTATATGGCTGTTGGAACAGTAACTAGATTTGTCTGGGACTTTTAAAAGCTTAAACTTTACCCACTATTTCCTCATTTTGTTAATATTGTTAAACTGTCTGAATGCCACGCACAGTCATTTATCATACTTGGCCATTACTCACCTTCCGTGGCCAGAGTTTAGTAGCTTCTCTTGAAGTGAGTGTTCTGGTGAAGAGTGCTTTCGTGGAGGAAAATGACATGTATTAGCTTAGTGCAAAGGGGAAGACTTTGCACAAATATAAAAACAGTGTTGTAAACCAAGGAGTGGGGAGAGGCAAGCCCAGCCCCACCCCACTCAAACCAGCCCAACTACTCGAAAAGCAAAAAGCTTGGGAAATTGAGGTAGCACCTGGCCACCTAGGCAATCCGAAAGTGTGCCCTCTCCAACTCAGGTGTACCTGCACAACCAACCGTCTCTCCCTCCTAACCGTGTCTGCGCTTCCCTTTCTCTATTCTTGGCAATCAGGCTTCCCCCGAGTTCTTAGGGCTCGTTCATGGTCTGGCAGTTCCTCCACAGACTTTAAGTTGATGTGGTTTCCAGTTCAAAGATCCGCTTCCTGCCGGATTTCAGGATCTGTCTGTTGTGGCAGTTCCCACACCCCATTCGGTGCTGACAGTCTGCATCTTGGCAGGAGGTTAGAAGTGTTGAGGGTGCTCCCCGATGTGTCACAGGAGTTGGGGTCAAAGGTGTTTTGTGGGTGTTGGCTCTTCCCAGCCCGTTCTTTAGAAGGGCCCAAGGAAATCCATGTGATGATTCAAGTTATGCTGTAAAGAATTTACGATTGTTTTCATTAATCTGTGCCCTACAATTAGTGTACTTGAGAAGATCAAGTAGAAGAATTGGTAACTTCCTCCAGGGTAGTTCATGCCCAGAATGCAGTCATAGCTCGCGCCCCCTCTGTTGGGTGGAGAACTTACGGTGTGACAGATGGCATAGCGGTGTCCCGATTCTCTTTGTTCCAGAGTTTTCATCCTGTACATCCAGATCAGACTGTGTGTAATTAGACAGTATATGTCAGGCTAGACTTGATAGCATATAACACGTTGCCATCTGTAACAGCAGTCTTAGGCGTAGACTCACAGATTCTTTTCAGTGCCACTAAGGATTGATGTTTGAACTGTTCGCTTTACCAAAAGGAAAGATTACTTAACAGTTTGAACAAGAGCAAAGGTTTTTTTATTATTATTTTTTTTTTTCGGAGCCCAAGAATGAAGATATTTTCATCTTTCTAGGGAAGGTAGCTCAGAGCAGGCTCAGACGCTTTGCCAATCAGTGGACTTACTGTTATGGGGTAGAAGTTAAACCCCTGAATACAGACAGAGCTGAATGGTACTTGAACGATCTTGGGGGGAAGTCTTGAGACCAAGTGTAAGCATCTCTTAGTGAAGAACTGATGCGGTTACTGCTAAGGAGTGCTTTGGAATTTGTGATTGCTTAGTTACCAAATAGGTGATAGATTTAGAAACTGGCCCATTCCAGCGCTGAAACAGATACCACTGTGGCCCTTCAGGGTTGTGTATGTGTGCGCGTGTGCATGTGCGTGTGTGTGTATGTGTACACCTCATTTTTGAGGGGTGGTGGTGAACCCTGAATGGGACTCCTAAAGGTCCACGTTCCACTCTCAGTTTTCTGCTGTCCCTTGGGTTACGATTTGGCCTCTGAGCCTTGAGCCTTCTAGATCCGGTAAAAGCACTTGACAGTTTTTACAGCGCTGGGGAGGACATACTTGTCTATTAGCGCTGATAATGATTGGGTTGACATTGACTTATGAATGGAAGTAAATTCTTGTGGCATAGCTTTGATATTGCCCTCTCACCTCAAAAAGTAGACCATTGTTCACAGTGCCTAAAGAATGAGCTACCAGAAGCTTCATTAATCAGAAAGTGGGTCAGCTTCTTTTGCTGGATCACTGCATACTAACTTGTTTCTGTCTTCCTTTAATGCTGCCTCTCAGTATACGCTCCATTCAGCATTCGATTAGCATGCCTGCTATGAGGTAACGTATGTCCTTACAAGATGCTTCCTGCCTGATGTACGGATGCTCAAACCACTGACTAGGGAGCTAGAATTCTGTCTCCTAATAGCCTGTGCATTAACACTGTACAATCTACAGTTACTTTTCTTACAATGTTGGGATAGATTCATGAGATCCAAAACATGATTTTTCTTTTTTAAGAATTACTATTTCAGTTACTATAAAATCTCTATTCGAAACCAGCTGACTTGAAAAGCGCATGCCAGCGTAGAATGAAGCTGTCTTAGTGGTTCAGGGTTATTTTGTCCCTTCTCTGTGAGCTTTGGTTCAACCCCCACCCTAGCTTCCAGCCCCCAACTCTGCTCATCCTAAAGTGGCCTTTGGAGCCAGCTTTCATCAGCAGGCATTGGTAATCAGCCATAATTTAGTCTGCCTAGGGAGCAGAGGCTCCAGAACAGTAGAGATCCCTGGCTTGCACTTAAGTCTATACAGGAAGCACCTGGAGGGTAGCTGCACTGTTGCACGCCAGAACCACACCCCTAGAGTTTCTGAATCTAGAGGAGGTGTTGGGCTGAGAGTTCATTTTCCTAGTGTGTTCTTGAGAGCTGCTAATACAGTTGGCCTGGGGTGGGGGAGGTGGGGTGTCACATGTAACAACCACTGGCTTTGTTCCCCTCTGTGCCCTTCTAACGTTGTAACAGGGTGGGTATTTAAGATTCTATGTAGGATCCCATGGGTGAGAGACAAAAGCCTAAAGTGTAGAGGAGAGATAAGTTTCTGAACTCTCTGCTTTCTTTGGGTTCCTTCTCTGACACTATTCTTTTGGAATTAGGATCCCTGGAAATCTCAGTTTGTCTTGATGGTGTAGTGTGCTGTGTGCTCTTGTGGGAATCTTGCCCTACAAGAAGAGGCGCTAAATCAGAGTTCAAAAGTATACTGCTAAGTTCAGGGGATCTCACAGTGGCATTTTCTTGGTTCTGGTGAGTCTTTAGGAAGGTGACAGCGCTGGTGTTGTCTGCCTTCTTCCTTTTCTGTACCTGCTTATATGACAGTATCACTTATATCTTAGAGTGACTGTCTTCATGACAAATGTAGAAGTATTAGCTCAGAAGCTGGTTCACACAGGAAGTGTGTGTGTTGATACCTGTGCATATATGCAGATAAATACCTACTCTTGGTAATTATGAATATCAACAAAGAGAAATGCTGTTGTTTCTGATCCTTCAGAGAATTTTTCTTCACAGTGGTTGTAATTTTATTTTTTTCTATCTTCATAGAAACTCTCCAACTTTCAAGTCATTTGAAGAAAAGGTTGAAAACTTAAAGGTAAGTACAGAGGTACACTATCTTCATGATACACTGTTTGCTACCTTCTGTCATTTCCATAAAGCTTTAGAGAACTTTAAGAATTGTACCCTGCGTGCCACTAATGGACACTGCATGATTTTTTTTCGTTTTCTTGTGATTTTTTTGGATAACATAAAACTGCAATTTTTCATGCATTTTTTTAAAATTTCAAATATTCTATAATTAAACAAGAATTTGTGCTGTTTTTCATCTAGAAATCACACAATATTAAATAGTTAATATAAATATTAGTATTTTAATATGATAATAGATATTAAAATATGAAAAATTAGTCACTGTCTTTTCTATTTAAGGGTATTTTCTTATTGTATAGCAATTTCACACATTTATAAAGTGTATCTTGATCATATCTATCTCCTTTGATTCCTCCATTGGAGGTACACATCCTTCCATAATGAGTAGCTTTATAAATTGTGTTATTTCCAAAATTATGACCAAGTAATCAACCCTGAAAATTGGGCATAGTGGCTCCTGTATTTAATCTCAGCACTTGGAGGCTGAGGCAAGAGCATTGCCTCGAGTTTGATGCTTGCTTGGGCTACATACCCTGTCACAAAACCACCAAAACAGAAAACAAGCAAGCCAAGCCAAAAGATTCTGTGAACTCTTATTAGAGTCACAAATGATGCCCATGTGTGCCTAGTGAAAATTCCTGATGCTCCGTTCCAGTGTTTGTGTGCAGCCTGGGTGGTGTCTCTTTATCCAACTCTCTTCATTGCACTGGATATAGTTTGGAGCTGACATATTATTATTTTAAATAAGTGAGCCTCGCCTGGCAGTCTCATTTATATAAATGATACACACCTGGAATTTCAGCACTTGAGAGGTAGAAAAGGAGGACTTATGAGTTCAAGACCATCCTTGGCGAGAGAGAGAGAGAGAGACAGACCTTATTCAAGAACATAAGTTTAAAAAAAACCTCATATTTATTTTAGTCTTTCAGAACACCAGAAGAGTCACTTATTCTTAAAAGTATCTTACATAGCTGGGGGCTGGTGGCACATACCTTTAATCCTAGCACTTCGGCAGCAGAGACAGGTGGATGTCTGAGTTCAAGGCCAGCCTGGTCTACAGCACTAGTTCCAGAACAACCAAGACTGTTAGACAATGAAATGCTGTCTTAAAAAGAAACAAAAACAAAATACACCAATAGCAAAAAGAAAAAAGGTGTCTTATATGAAAAGGCAGAATTTACTTACTGAAAGATCAGACACTGTGCAGTGATCTGGATTTTAGCTTGGACCTCTTCTCTGTAGAATCACACTGTACACACAGTCTTACAGCTTCCTGTTTGTGAACCCACGATTGCAGGGACCCTTCATTTTGTTCAATAATACTGCTTAGGGGCCTCAATAGTCCTTTGCTTGTTGCATGGTGTGCACTGGATGAATACATACATCACACTCATGTTTCCAGGTTGGTACATGAGACTGGCTTTCTTCATCTTGGTGTCAGGTCATACATCTGAAAAGAAGCTGCATGCAAAAAGAGTCACGGTTTGCAGTGACTCAGTTCTCCAGACTGTTTGGACTCTCCCTGCCTCTCTTTCACATTTGTCTTCTTAGTTTTTGGAATAGCTCATCAGAAATCAGCAGCTTATATGCATTTGATCCCAGAGATGAGGAAGCACTGCCCAGCCACTTGCTATATTAACGATCTATGGGTTCCAGTATAGTCCATTTGTCATATCCGACTTTGCATGTTTTGGATGATGTCTTAGTCATGAAACACCATGACCAAAAGCAAGTCGGGAAGAAAAGGAACTTCAACATAGCTTGCTCCCCATGATTTGCTCAGCCTGCCACCTTATAGAACCCAAGACCACCAGCCCAGGGGTGACCACACTCACAATGGGCTGGGCCCTCCCCCATCACCTACTTATTAAGAAGATCCTATATGGGCCTGCCTACAACCTGGTCTCATGGAGACATTTTCTCAATCGAGATTTCCTCCTGTCATGTGACTATAGTTTGGGTCAAGTAAACATAACTGTCCAGCCCAGATGAAAAACATAAAAAGTAACATTCCAAAGTCTATTGAACAGTTATTGCTAAAGACATTTGTAGTCATATGCCTTGGATAATTTTGCCAAAGTATACTTAGAGTCGTTTAAGCTTTGTGTCAGCATGTCTGTGCACTGCGGTTTTGGATGGGTTCAGTTTCCTGCAGTTTTTAGGTATGTGGGTAGCTATGACGGGGACAGCTGAGGGCACCATGCAGACCTGGAGGGAGAGCTGCTGAGAGGCAGGAGTTGCGATCTAGGCAAAGAGGATAGTGAAGGATCCGGGTGGTCTAATGGGACTAAGCATAGGAGGGAGACCAGGAGTAAGCGGTATGCTGTGCACCGGAGACTGGCTCACGCGCAGCTCATGTGTTGGGCCAGTCAGCTATGGAGGTGCTGTTGCTGAACATTTCTTTTTACATGTTTAAATTTAATAGTAAGATACATAATATTTCAATCACTCTTACTTAGAATTTTATAGAGCAAGCAGTGAAGCAAAACAATATAAAGATTATTTTCTTGGAGGGTTTCATTGGCTCTTCTGAAGAGGAGAGATGAATGGAAGAGCAGCCCACTGTGGGGAGTTCCTTTACTTCTGCTAAATTGCCAGGAGTTGTAACAATTTTTATAGTTAAAGACATATTTCAGTGAATTTAATAGTGCATGTAAGTTATGCAGAATATCTAAGTCAAAACTTGAATGGCAGATGAAGAGAGAAAACTTTCAGTTAGATTCCAGTTTTTAGACTCGCCCACTGAATTAAGACTGGGGAAACCGGAAGTTCAAGTTGAATCCACCGAGCATGCATTCTTGGTCACTGCTGGTTTCCTCATGTAGCTCTTGTGTTGTCTAGTCATTACATGTAACAGGCAGCGAGCACTGAGAAGCATGAAGTGACATACTAGTAACAGATGGGGTTTTGGACCCGAGACAGTGCCTCACAGGAACTTACAGTATAGCCCAGGCTAGAGACCAAACTTCCGGCAGTCCTCTGCCTTAGCCTCCCAAGTGTTGATGTTATAGGCACGAGCCACCACACCCATCTAGGCGTTTTGGAAAAAAAAAAAATCAGGCATATGTAGCATTCAAACCGATACTGATTGACAGTTTCAGGTCTGGGAGGTTGGAGTAGGGCGTCACAAATTTCTAGTGTACCTCTGGCATTAAGATTCCAGTTCCGACTCCGTGTCTGACAAGCCCCCAGATGATGCTGAATCTGTAGGCAGACTTATGTAGGAAATGGCTGAGAACCCTACAGTGCACCAGGAAAGATACTTTTATCTTCCGTTTGTTGTGTCTTACGGTTAAACTACCCCGAGCGCTACAGCAGCACGTAGATCCACACGGAAGTAGTCGTGAGACGCCCAGTTTGTTCCTGAAAGTCAGTTTAGAGTTTCTTTCTGCAGAGGTGGTTAATTTTGCTTCATGATGTCTTCTTCTCTTTTCCCCACTTTTAAAGTCTAAAGTAGGGGGTGCCAAGCCTGCCGGCGGTGATTTTGGAGAGGTCCTGAATTCCACCGCGAACGCTACTAGTGCCGAGGCCACGGAGCCACCTCCAGTGCAGACGGAGGCCATGCCCTGAGTTCCTGCTGCTCATATCCTGCTGCCCACTGCCAGGTGCTGCAAGGGACATCAAGCACATCTTGTCAGTGTTCATGGCCACAGATTTCGACCAGATGTGCTTTCATTTAGCTTTACTTATTTCTTTGACCAAATAGTTTGTGAATTGAACGAAGTGGGAGCACGTTCGCCTCCACGCCAGGGAAACGCCCCTTGTAGGAGACGGCAGCACTCTGGGGTGACAGGAAGCTGCCGGTGACTGCAGCCTCGGTTTTACAGAATCACTCCACATCTGGGATTCTTTTCGATCCTTTTCTATACAAGTCATTTTTCCTTTTTGAGTCTGTTATACTTGATTTCTAACTAAAATTGTTCTTCTAAATTCTGGTAATTAAAAGTTTTGGAATTATTTTGTTACTTTTAAAGGAGAGACCACCAGCTACACTTTTTTTTCCTGGGATAAACAGTTTTTGTATGTGGACCATATCTTGGGTTTCTGAGCACACCAGACTAAAGCAGACAGGTGTGTACATACTTGAGTAGTTCTGCAGTTAAAACCATGCAGAAACTCAGTCTGCCAGTGGCATGAGTGTGGGGTCCCCCCATGTCCTTGGTGATTAGCAGCTACCATTTCAACATACTCGTTATTTATTATGCCACTCTTACACATTTTTTATAAGATTAAAATTTAATTTCAGGCAAACTGACAAAATAACATTGTGAGTCAAGCATACATTACTATACGTTGAAATGTGACCACACTTGTCACTGATAATTCCAAAAGTCTAAAAATGTGTTTAGGTCTAGATTGCTGTAAAAATGCTAAAATCGATTACCGTAGGGGAACTTGCTGCCTCCATTAAATCCATTTAGCACCCATTAGGAAGCACAGAAGGTTCTATGAGAAGTACAACTTGAATATTTTTATACTGAGGTATTGTTGACTCCGAAGGATGTAAGGCATTAATACAAATGAGCTCATCACGTATGTGTTTTCAGTGTGTAAGTGATGTAAAGTCTACTGTAGATACGGCCCCTGCTTGGAGAGATCTTGGGGCTTGTGAATCAAGGCTTCCGATGTCTCTGCTAAGCTCCTCCCATAACTGTGGTAACTACTGACTCACTACCATTTCCTTTTGCTGTCTATGTTTATGGCTACGAGGTCTGTCTGGTATTTATCTATTGTGATTTTATCATTGTCCATGCCAAATGGTAATTGCCAAGCTTGGAGTGACCTAAAGCATTTTCAAAAGCATGACTAGATTTAACTGAGGATAAAGTTTCTGCAGACCAAGTCTGAAAAGCCACAAGTGTCAGTCGTTACAAAAGGACATGCTGCCATTGTTGATTGCTACTTGGATGCTCTATTGTATGTGACAAATCTCAATAAAGTCTGTGTATCAGTAGTCTAGGTTTCAGTGCTTATTAAGAGGACAATGGTCTGGATAAAATTTGTATTCTAAAATCAACTGGTATCCTGGAAATTTGTCTCTTTAGAGAAATACTGTGATTTTTCAGTATAACCACTTCCCCCCCCCCCAATCCAACATCTTTTCAACAGATTATTTCCTGGGTGTCTTACCCACTGTTTTTGTAACCAGGCAAAAATATAGTAATATGGCAGCTATCTTCATAAGAAATATTCATATTTCATAAAGAGATTTCTCATATGAGGAAAACAATAGTGGTGGGTAAGTAAGATATAGATAAATTTGGGGAATCAGTATGAAAGAAAAAAATTAGAGAAACATATTTCTGGACATCTTCCTACATTTAACCTAAAAAGTTAATCTACTGTAAGAACCCTGCCTCATCAGAAAACATCATAATAATGATTAAGGACTAACACAGAGGAAACCCTGTCTCGAAAAACAAAACAAAGCAAAAAACAAAAAAATTAAACATGAATTTTAGAATATTCAGAAATATTCAAAATATTTGTGAGAAATTCATTATGAATTCACAGATACTTCAGAAATTTGAAACATAGCAATTAATAGAAATATTCCTAAGAGGTCAGGACCACTTTACTGGGATTTGTGTTTTTTAGGATAAGAAAACAGCAAAAGAGAAACTTCAAATATTTGTGGAATCTCAGATATTTAAGGACATAACTGTAATGGGAGAGAAGATCCCTGAGGCCTTCCACACACAGTTTCCCTAACTCACAGGGTCTGTGGCAAATCTAGCTAGAATTCTTATGGTTTAGAACCTCAAGAAATTAATGGGAAGAGAGAACTCATTAACTGGATTATGACCTTAGCAACTCAAAGTAATTATGGGAATACAGAAAAATGTTTAATTTGAACTATTTCTGGATCTTTTAAAGTATACGCTATTTTTCTGTGAAGAGTTTGAAAGCAATAAAGACTATAATTTGGGTATGCGTGCTGACATGTGCATCCCCATACAGATGAACATATATGAACCCCTTCAATTCCACCGACTTTATTTTTCATTCACATCTCTTCCCCTCAACTCCTGTATCTGCTTCTACATCCCTACCCCCAACTTCATGTTTATTTTCTAATTTTAATTTAATACCCATTGATTCCACTTTGTGCTGTCATACTTCTTGGTATTGGGCCATCCACTGGAGTGTAGTCAACCTACCAGGAGCCACACCCTAAAAAACAACCTCATTCTCCCCCAGAAGCTAGCAACTGCCCATAGCTCCTGAGTTAGAGGTGGGCCAAAGCACCCCTTTCCCCATCTATTTTAGAAGTTAAGGTCTTGTGCAGGCCCCACTTGGGCAGCCATAGCTGCTGTGAGTTTGAGTGAAGCGATCCTGTCATGTCAAGAAGGCCTTGTGCTTTCTTGGGTCTAATAGTCTTTTTACCAGGTTTTACAAGATGGTCCCTGAGCCCTGGGATGGTGTGGAATGGGGATGCAGATGTCCCGCTGTGGCTGAGCACTCCAGAGGCACTGGGAACAGCTGTTTCTTGTTAACCAGCATCCATTGCACACAAACTTCTGATGAGGTCTGAGAATTGCAGGAGTCAGTGATTTGGAGGAATTTAGAGGGCACTTTGATGTTATGTCAACGTGGCAAAACGACTGTTTTTGGCCAGAGCTGTAGCACCCAGGTGCTACCTCCTTGGAGCGAGTCTTAGAAGTCCAACCAGGAAGTGTTTGATTACTTCCGTAACATTCACGCTACCGTGGCATGCTTGGGCATAGTCTGCCATGCTGGTAGCTACTGGAGTTTACAGCTAGGTGAACTGACGATTGCCTTTCAGCAGCGTGCAGAGCGCCTTCTAGTGCATGGAGCGTTACCTGGTTTCTCATGTTCTGTGATGAATACGGGCAGTGTCTTCAGCAATAGTTTTACTGTGAGGTTCTGATGGGATTGGGCTTTTTCTCGATAACCCATGGTTTATCGATGAGCACAATCCACCATGTAGAGAAATTCCAGTTAAAACTTGTATATGAATCCCCACTTTTCTAATCTGCCATTTGGTGCTTCAAGTAAAAATGAAACTTCAAGGTCTATCCTACTTCTCCTGAGAGTGCAAACAGCCCACCAGCAGAAGAATGAGCAGCTGCAGTTGTCCCCCCGATAGCTCTGTTAGTCTTCCGGGGTTATCCTCCAGGTGAGGCAGGACATGACTATGACATTACTCATGAAAGACGGGACTTTAGTACCTCATTTGTTCTATCCTGTAGGTTTCATACTGAAGACAGTGTGGAGCCTTGGCATGCCAGGCAAGCACTGGTAAGATTTTAGTTTACAAAGCAGTTCTTTAAACTTGGCACTGGTTATCAGTTCGCTGCATTGTAGCACAATTAATAAAAACTCAGAGACAGATATTGAGGTTCAACCTGAAAGTCAGAAAAGCAAAACAGCCGGCCATTGGCTCTTATCTCTACTTTAGTCCTAAATTGTGATTCTGCCTCCAGGTATCTTAGAATGAGGCTGTGTCTGGGAGCTCGTCCCGTCTTAAATTTCTCTCTAGGGCTAGGATTAAAAGCATGCACCACTACTGCCAGGTTTCTGTGGCAAAGTAGTGTGGCTACTGAGATTAAAGGTGTGTGTCACCACTGCCTGGTCTGTAAGACTGACCAGGCAGGCTCTTTTACTTTCTGATCTTCAGGCAAGCTTTATTTATTAAAATACAAATGTAATACCACTACACTCTCCCACACAGGGAAATCAAATCAGCAACATGATGGTGGATTGCCCAAGACAAAGGTTACTCAGGACTGCAAAGGGCTCTTAACGGTCACTGGTTATGCTGTACAATTTGCCACACTGTTTTTGGAAGGGACTGGAAATAACAATAGCCATAGAGAATGACATTTTTGACAAGAATCCACGCAGCTGTTAGCCGAATTGAGTTTAAGTGTGTAGGGTGAGACCTCACCTGGATAGATTACCTTTCCAGCACTGACTGACTTCTGAGGAGTCTCCCTGCAAAGGCTACTAATGCTGAGGCTTAAGTGACTCAAAATTATGCAGCATCCCAAGGTCTATTACAACTGTGACACGGAGGAAGATTTAAATTCACAGCCGAAAGTAGTAGAAAGGGTCTGTCCTGGTGGTTACGGTGCTTGTGACATCTCACCATTCAGAGAGAAGTTCATGTGTTTAATGTCAGTTTCCACTACATAGTGAGCTCAAAACCGGTCTGGGCTACATGAGACCCTGAGTCCAAAAGAAAAGTTTTTGTTTGCAAACTACATAGAAAACTGTGACACATGTCCCAGATTTAGTAATTTGTAGGCTAATATCAAACTGATTCTAAAATGAGTACACCCACTTAATTGGCAAACACTTCATGTCAGGTGGTGGACAAATTCTGGGGATTTATGCCGAAGAGAAACAAACAAAAAGTATCAAGTATTTGTGTGCGGTTATGGAAGAGATATACCTGGGCACATTCTGAAACTTAACTCACGAGAAGGGATGGTAGGCATCCCGGATAAAACTCAGATTGTTTTGTAATGCGGGTGACTGACAACAGAAGTGTCCAACGAAGACCTGCCACCAGTTTCACAAACAACTTTATGTCCATTTGCAAAGGCAGTCTCCTTCCTGGATCTTACAAAGTCGGAGGGCGGATACTAAACATTTTAGTCTCAAACGCGACACATTCAAAAGTGCTGGATAGTGAGGGACAGGAGGCGCGGACGAGCTTGGGGCTTCCAACTCCAACAGGATAATCAAGAAGACCTCTGAAGACCGTGGGGTGCAGCAGCTATCGTGTCCCCGCACAAGCCTTCTCCAAGCCATCTAGCCCTCAGGACACGCTCCACAAACTCGCCCGACACTACGGTCGTAGGCGGGGCTCTCCTCGACCCGCCCCCTGGCCCGCGAACGTACGTAAGAGGCCAGAGGTGAGAGGTCACGCTGGCGTCATGGCGGCGCTGTGTGGATACCATGCCAGGGCTGCAGGGAGCCGATTCCTAAGAGTGCTTCTCTTCTCCAAGCCCTTTCGAAATGCAAGCACGGAGAGTGGTTCCGAGAGCGTGATCGGCGACTCCTCCGCTCCTCGGGCGCGCTCAGGCGGCTTCGCGAGCGCTCTGGAGCGACACTCGGAGCTGCAGCGAAAGGCGGAGCTCAGACCGGTGAGTGGGCCTTGCGGCGCACGTCCCGACACGGGGCCAGCGTGAGGTGGGGCTAGCACGGGGGCGGGGCTAGCATGGGGGTGGGCCCAGCATGGGGGAGGGCCCAGCGTGGGATGGGGCTAGCATGGGGGCGGACCAACACGGGGCGGGGCTGGCACGGAGGGCGGGACCAGCGTCGGGTGGGGCTAGCACGGGAGCGGGACTAGCAAGGGGGCGGGCCAGTACTGAGGAGGGCACAACACGGGGCGGGGCCAGCAGGGGGTGGGGCCATCGCGGAGGGAGGGCCTAGAACGGGGGCGGGGCCATCATGAGCGTAGCGGGATGCAGTGTGCCCTACCCCGCCCCGCCTCATTCCGGTGAGGCTGTGCCAGAGACTCAGGGTCCCCGAGGGAAGGAGTCCGGTGAGGCTTCCGCCCCTTGGCCTCCCGCAGTGGGCACCCTCGCGCGTCATCCTAGGCGAGCTAGTGGGTGGGCGACCCCTGCGACCCCGCAGGGAAAGGGCTCCAGGGCTGTCATAAACATCTTAGTTGAATGGATAGGGGATTGACAGCGAATGACAGTACTGCTGCTGTGAGCTGAGTGTGTGATTTGGTCCTTCAGTGTTTCACTTTCATTTTCCAAAAATACCCTCTTTAAAAATTTTTTTCCATTTGTATGAAATGGAAGTGTAAAATGGAAATGTGAACCCTTGTAAAATAGAATAAAATGTTTAGATACACGAAGTAGTGGAAATAGGCATAAGGACAAGGTTGGGATTTAAAAAAATAATTAGATTTGGTTATGGAAATTACACATGTGGACATTTCTCTGGATCAAGGGATCATTTCAGAATCAAACCTTTTCTTTGATCCAATGATGGGAAGGACTCTAGGCCGTAGTTTTGTGATTTTTGCCATATGCGGTGACTACAACACAATTTTTTACCTATAGGACCGTAGTGTTTTTTTTTTAATAGTAAGATAAAATAAAAGATAAAACAAGAACTGAAAGTATTGGAATTGGACAGAAGGAAAAGAGTCCAAGAAACAGGCCCACTTATTCCATCACCACCGAAAGAGTAAACTGGAAGCCATAATATATACGTAGGGGATCTGGTGCAGACGGCGTGCGCGCAGGCCGGTGCTGTTGCTTGCGGCTCTGAATTCCTAGGCCAGCGTAGAAGGCCTGTTCTCCTGGTGTCCTCCACCCGCTCTGGTTCTTACACTGTTTCTACCTCTTCCTCCCTGGGTTCACCCTGAAGGGAGGCATAGAGACTTCCTGTTTCAGGGCAGAGTGTTTCAAGGTCTCTCCCTCTCTGCAGTTGTTTGCCCGTGGGTCTCTGTGTTTGTTCTCATCTGCTGCAGGGGAAGGAGACTTCTCTGAAGAAGACTGAGCAAGGCACTGAGCTAGGAATATAGCAGGATGTTATTAAGAATAACTTTATTGTCACTTGTTTTTTAGAACAGTAGTATTTATCCTAGGTCCCTGGGCTCTTAGTGTCAGTTTCTTGGTCACCCAAGCAGTGTTGGGCACGGGTTCCATCTCATGGAGTGGGCCTCGAGTCAAATCAGAGATTGGCTGGTTACTCCCACAAGCTCTGTGCTACCGCTGCTCTAGCACATCCTGCAGGCAGGACACCATTTTAGGTCGAGGGTTTGAGGCTGGGTGGGTGTTTATGTTTCCCTTTGATACCATGCAGAGGACCTTCCTGTACCAAATATGCTAAAATGTAGCTATGTAGGCACCAGCTTGACTTCTCCATGGTCAATGAGTTGTGTCGTTGCTGTCTTCAGCTCCCGGGCCTTGCTTTCAGTTTGTGGGGAGCAACCTATAGTCATAGCAACAGCGGGGGTAGTTTGAACTCCCATGAGACTCCTTTAGCCAACAGCTCAATTAGATGTAACTCAGTCCTGGGACTGCAAGCCTCATTTGATGACAAGAAATGGCCAGTTGGGACTCTGTCTCCCCCATTGTTTGTGATGTCTATTGGATTGCCTTCATCTATGTATATATTTTAGAAAACTTCTGCTATATTAGGTTCTCATAGTACCTCTCAAATGGCCCTTAATTTTAGTTGTCCCTCCCAAAATCTCCTCCTTCAGTCCCTTCTCTCTTCCCTCTCCCCACTTAATCCTCCTCTCCAGCCGCACCACTTTCTGGATCGGGGATACCTCACCCAGGATAATTTTTCTAATTCCACCCATTTACCTGCAGATTTCACTTTTTAACGGCTGAGTAATGTTCCATTGTGTAAATGTACCACATTTTTTCACTATCTATTCTTCTGATGAGGGACATCTAGGTTGTTTCAGATTTCTGGCTATTATGACTAGAGCACCAGTGAGCATGGTTGAACAAGTGTCCTTGTATGATTAAGCATCCTTGGGTAGATGCCCAAGAGTGGTGTGACTGGATCTTAAGGTAGATTGATTCCCATCTTCCTGAGGCACTGCCACACTGATTTTCATATTGGCTATACAAGATTGCACAGTAGGAGTCTAAGTGTCTAAGTCTTAAGAAGATATTGAAAGTTTCAATTCTATATGTTTTGGGGAATGACTTTCCTCATTGTTTCCTCCTGTGGGGACACAGTGCTCCGACTCAGGAGCTGCTGCTTCCGTCTTCAAAGCTGGCAGTGGTAAACTGTGTCCTTCTCATCCTCTCCACCTCCTAAGGCCTGCAGTAACCTCCCTGTTTTAATCATATCCATGGATTTCATATAACCAATAGTAGTCAGTTTAATGGAGGAAAGAGCTAGGATCTGACCATATTCCCTGTCCTTCTGAATTTGGTTCTAATTTGGGTGCTCTGTTTTTACAGGAGGTGAGGTGTCTCCTGGCAGCCCCAGGACATTTTACGTTTACATTAGCCCCAGCTTACGTTTGCTCTGGCTAGCTCTGCCCCGCTCATACTGTATGGAGTCTCCAAGCACAGTTTTCCTTCATCTAACATAGCTTAAATAACATTATTTTGCTACACAACGAGTAAATGCATTTGATTGTGACATGTAGTTCACCAATCTCTTGTTTATGGTTCTTGGAAGTCTTGGTTTAGTAGGAAGGAAATGCCTCGGGGAGGAGGGTGTAAGGAGGCTGAGTGGCCTCCATTTTAGTGTCTTGGCTCTGTAGCATGTAGACTGGGACACTGCAGTTGAGTTCTCATTCTATACCTGGGCTCTGTGTGTAACTAGTGAGCAGGCTTTTCAGTGATGCCTTCAGAATCAAGTTGTTCTTTACATGAAATCTCATTGCTCCATTAGTGAGACGCTATTGTAACCATAGGGTTTCACCATGCATCAAATACACACCCAGGTCAAGGTTGTGGGGATTAGAGGCTATGAAGTTGGGGAGGAGCTACATGGGATATCACATCTCAGTTCTACCGTAAGTACCCTAAAGGTGTACTAAAACACTTCCCTGGGGTATCTCACAGTACTGTTGGTTAAACCACAGCTTAAGCTGTGTACTGCAGGGCTTAAGCTCTAACACAGTTCCAACAATAGGCATTTTGTTTTGTTGTTTTGTTTGAGATGGGTCCCTAATATCACCTGCGGCTGGCCTCAGATTTGTGAATCTCCTACCTCCTATATGTCCTCATGACTGGCCTGGGTTTATGTTATAATGAAATCATGAAAGTGTTATTTAAAAATGTGACTTGGGGGTGGGAGGGCTTTTGTTGCCAAGCCTGCTGACGGGGAGAGAACTGATTCCTGCTAACTGTTCTCTGACCTCCACATGTGCCCTGTGGCATTCCCCTCCCCCCCAAAAAAGTTATTAGGTCCCTGTTATAACTGCAGGTTGTAATGTGCAATTCAGTAAGACAGTGAACTAATTTTTTTCACTGGAGAAATAGAAAACTCAAAACAACAAAGACGCCATGCCCTGTCTAATCCTGACTTCAATAGCATTGGTAATTTCTAATATGACAGTATTAATTTAGTACATGTTAAGGTAAAGTTTTCTTTGGCGCTCTCCTCTAACAGAATGAGCTTTTCTCTTTTGTTCTGGTTTGTTCTGAGTATTGAGCACAGTGTGGGTGCTACCTATGGTGGGTAGCCAGTAAATATATGCAGTCTTTGTGCCTTTCCTGCTGGCTGTGAGCAACCTCACCATAGGCAGCCTAAGGAGGAAAGGCTTTATTTTTGCCCAGTTTGAGGGCATAGCCCAGGGATAGCCAAGACCTGGCATCAGGTGCAGAAAATAGCTGGTTACATGTGCCTGGAGCCGGGGGGTGAGGGAGGAGGAAGGGAGGAAGGAGAGAAGGAAGGGAGGAAGGAGTGATGGTGTTCAGCTCTCTTTCTCATTCTCCTTTCTTTCTGAATGGGACCCCAGCCTGTGGGATTGTGCAGAAGTGCTCTTTACATGATTCCATTGTCTTGTCAAGCTGCCTGAATATCAGGGTTACCGAATGGATGCGTGGATAGGTAGTGTGTGTAGTGCGCACGGCGGCTGCAGTTGCTCCTCGCCGCTGTCTAGGCTGGCATCGGCTGTGACTGCTCTCAAACTGCACAAGCAGGAGAGTTGAGCTCTTCGTCCCCGTGCTTGTTCCTAAGAATAATTGACCAGGAATGGTTTAGAGTAGTAAGAAAGCTGAAAATATCCTGCTAGTTTTAATTCTAGGGTTTACTGGAAGGTTTTGGTACATTTCTATCTTAGAGACATATAAAATGCAATGAAGAGAAATGCAAGCAGTCGTTAGGAATTGAGAGGGATTTAGTTTTTGAGAAAAGTCTTACATCACTTAGAGTTTCTGGGTTTAATTAATTGAAGAGTACCCTGAAATTAGAAGATGAATAAATATTTAACTGTGTGATCAGGACTTTTGAAAGAATTTATTTACAAATTATAAACGTAACATTTATTTAAAAAGAGTTTAAATAGCAAGGAAAATGTTGTGTGAAATGTGAATCATTACCAAGAATGGAGAGGAATTTTTAAATGTTCGCCCTTGAATTTTATGTATGTACATTTGTATGCACACACACACAAGTATAAACTAAGAATGTGTTGTAAATAGTTAAAAACACAATTGACTCATGTTGTAGAGAGTCTTCAGCTACATTGCCGTAAGAGTATACTCTTTTGGTTCAGAAAGTTTTCGTTTAAATTCTTGATTTTTGTTTTGTTTACTAGCTATATTTTTTTTAAAAAAATAAATTCTTTTCAGGTGTATGGGTGTTTGCCTGTGTATGTGTGTATGTGTGTGTGTTAGTGCCTAAGGAGTCCAGAAGATAGCATTGGCTCCCCCAGGACTGGAATGTAGACAGCTGTGAGCTACCATGTATGTGCTGGAATTGAACCTCGTCCATTGGAAGAATAGCCAGTGTTCTTAACCACTGAGTCCTCTCTCCAGCCTCTTCTAACAGTATTTCTTTGAAATCTACTGTTAATGGATTTTTGCAAGGTTAAATAATTTATTATTTAAAGCACCAGAAACTAGTCTGGGAACCCCAGGTAAGACACCACCCACCACCAGCTAAAACTTCTTAAAACCTGCCCAATAGCCCCAGACTGCACCACTTCCACTGGACTCCATACTGGGGCCCACAGCTCTGGCAGCTTTATGGGAGGCCAGGCTGATCCTAGGAACCCCAGGTAAGAAACTGCCCACTGCCTACTAAACCCCTTTTAAAGCCTGCCAGATCAAATCTGGGGACCCCAGTCTACACTCCCTCCCCTGGGTTCCATATCTTGGTTTATAACTTTGAAAGATTTTGGCTTTACCAGAGGCCAGGCTAGACCTAGGCACTCCTAGCTCCCAAAACCTCAGAGGGTACATCCTACTGGACCTAAAGACATGCTAGTCACCAGAACTGCAGGCCAGGTAGGCCATAAAACCAGAGAGGAAAGAGAAACCAGGAACAAAATACCCATCCAACAAAGACAAATGCAAGAATCAACATCCAGACCTGTGATCGCCCCAAATCCAGATGCCTAAACTCCAGTGAAAGAGCACAATAACAGAAAAGACAATATGACACCGTTAGAGCCCAGGTACCCTATGACAGCAAGACCTGAAAACTCCAACACAGCTGAAGCACAAGAAAATGACCTTAAAAATGATTTTATGAAGATGATAGAGGTCCTTAAAATGGATATGAAAAAAAATCCCTTAAAGAAATTGAAAAAGACAAAGAATTGGAAGAAGGCAGTAAATCCCTAAAAGAAAGCCAAGTAAAAACAAACATGAAAAAAACCAAGACCTGAAAATGGAAATGGAAGCAATAAAGAAAACACCAAGGGAGGGAATCCTGGACATGGAAAATCCGGGTTGGTGCGGGAGAATTGTCTGTATTCTGTCAATCATGTTTTAAATAAACGCTGATTGGCCAGGTAGGAGGTGTAGGCGGGAAAACCAGACAGGAAGTGGAAATGATGCAAGGAGAACAGGAGAATTCTGGGAAGGAGGAAGCTGATTCCTCCCTCTCCTGCCCAGATCACCGAAGCAGCAGGATGTGAGCTGCCCCACTGAAAAAGGTACTGAGCCACATGGCTAACATAGATCAGAAAAATGAGTTAATCAAGATGTGAGAGTTAGCCAGTAAGAAGCCTGACCTAACAGGCCAATCAGCATTATAACTTACTGAGTCCTCTGTGGTTAATTTTCTGTGGGACTAAACAACTGGCTGTGGGGGGCTGGGCAGGACAGAAATTCAAACAAGCAAGCCTCCATCATGATACACCGGGTAAGTGAACAGGAGCTACAGATGGAAGCATAACCAACAGAATACAAGAGGTGAAAGAGGGAATCTCAGGTGTTCAAGACACCATAGAAGAAATAGATTCATCAGCCAAAGAAGATGTTAAGTCTACAAAATTCCTAACGCAAATAATCCAGGAAATCTGGACACTATGAAAAGACCAAACCTAGGAATAATAGGAATAGAAGAAGAAGAAACCCAGACAATATATTTAACAAAATCATACAAGAAAATTTTAACCTAAACAAAGACATGCCTATAAAGGTACAAGAAGCTTACAGAACACCAAATAGATTGTATCAGAAAAGAAAATCCCCTCACCACATAATAATCAAAACACAAAACATATAGAACAATAATCAAACCACAAAACATATAGAACAAAGAGGCCAAGTAACATATATAAGACAGACATATTAGAACCACACCCAATTTCTCAATGGGGACCCTGAAATCCAGAAGGGCCTGGACTGATGTCTTGTAGACTCTAAAACCATGGATGCCAGCCCAAACTACTATACTCAGCAAAATTCTCAATCACCATAGATGGAGAAGACAAGATATTTCATGACAATGTCAAATTTAAATAACATCTATACATAAACCCAATCCTATAGAAGGTCTTAGAAGGAAAAGTCCCACCACAGAATTTAGCTATACCCACAAAAACACAGGCAATAGATAATCCCACACCAGCAAAACCCAAAGTAGGGAAACACACAGACCAGACAGACAGACAGACAGACACACTACCACCGGCACCAACAACAAAAAACAAATTAACAATCATTTGTCGTTACTATCTGTCAATAGTGGACTCAGTGTGCCAATAAAAAGACACAGGCTAAAATAGAATGGATACAAAAACAGGATCTATTATTCTACTACATACAAAAAACACACCACAACATCAAAAATAGACATTACCTCAGAGTAAAGGATTGGAAAAAGTTTTTCCAATCAAATGGACCTAAGAAGCAAGCTGGTGTAGTTATCGTAATATTTAACAAAATAGACTTCCAATCAAAATTAATTGAAAGAGATGGAGAAGGGTATTTCATACTCATCAAAGGAAAAATCTACCAAGATGGCATCTAAATCCTGAACACTTATGCCCCAAATGTATGAGCACCCACACTTGTGAAAGAAACATTACTAAAGCATAAATCACACATAGAATCTCACACAATAATAGTGGGAGCCTTTAACACCCCCACTCTCACGAATGGACAGGTCATCCAGACAGAAACTAAGCAGAGAAATAACAGATGTTATGACTTAAGTGGACCTAACATACCTGCAGAACATTTCATCCAAATATAAAAGAATGTATGTTCTTCTTAGCACCTCATGGAACCTTCTCCAAAGCTGACCACATTCTCAGTTACAAAGCAAGTCTCAACAGATTTAAAAAAAAAAAAAGATGAAAAAGCCCCCTGTATCTTATGAAACCACCATATATTAAAACTGGATTTCAACAACAAAAGCATACAAACTCATGGAAACTGAATAGCTCTCTCCTAAATTAACCATTGGGTCAAGGAAGAAAGAAAGAAAAGATTTCCTAGAATTCAATGAAAATGAATACAAAACATACCTAAGCTTATGGGACACAATGAAAGCAGTGCTAAGAGGAACGTTCTTAGCACTAAGTTCCTTCATGAAGAATTTAAATGTAACAGCACATCTGGAAGTTCTAGAACAGAAAGAAGCAGACACACCTAAGAGGGGTAGTCATCAGGAAGTCATCAAACTGAGGACTGACATCATTAAAATAGAAACAGAAAAATACAAAGAATTAATGAAACAAAGAGTTGAGTTTTCAAGAAAATCAACAAAATAGATAAACTCTTATCCAGACAAACTAAAAGACACAGAGAGAATATCCAAGTCTACAAAATTAAGGAGGATATAACAACAGACTTGGAGGAAATCCAGAGAATCATCAGGTCATACTTAAGAAACTTGTACTCCACAAAATTAGAAAAACTAAAAGAAGTGGACAAATTTCTTTTTTTTAAAAAATACTTACTTATTTATTTGTTATGTATACAATATTCTGTCTGTGCGTATGCCTGCAGGCCAGAAGAGGGCACCAGACCTCATTACAGATGGTTGGGAGCCACCATGTGGTTGCTGGGAATTGAACTCAGGAGCAGGCAATGCTCTTAACCTCTGAGCCATCTCTCCAGCCCCGACAAATTTCTTGATATATACTACTTACTAAAGTTAAATCAAGAACAGATAAACAATTTAAGTAGACCGGTAACCCCTAAGGAAACAAAGTCATTAAACGTCTCCCAAACAAACAAACAAACAAACAAACAAACAAAGCGCCGGACGGTTTTAACACAGAATTCTACCAGACTTTCAAAGAAGAGCTAATATCAGTACCTTTTAAATTATTCCACAAAATAGAAGCAGAAGGAAGAAAACAAATAGAATAGAAACATTGCCAAATTCTTTCTATGAGGCCATAGTCACCCTGATACCCAAACCAGACAAAGGTGCAGCAAAGAAAGAACATCAGGCCAATCTCCCTCATGAAAATCATGCAACCATAATAAAATACTGGCAAACTGAATCCAAGAACACATCAAAAAGATCATCCACCATGATCAAGTAGGCTTAATTCCAGAGATGCAGGGCTGGTTCAACATACGAAAATCTGTCAATGCGGTCCACCATATAAACAAACTGAAAGAAAAAAAACCCCACATTATCTTATTAGATACTGAAAATGCCTTCCACAACATCCAGCACCTCTCATAATAAAAATCTTGGAGAGATCAAGGACACAAAGGATACAAGGGACATACCTAAACATAATAAAAGCAATATACAGCAAACTGCTTGCCACCTCAAATTAAATGGAGAGAAACTCTTAAACAATTCTGCTAAAATCAGGAACAAGACAAGGGTGTCCCCTCTCTCCATATCTTTTCAATATAGTACTGGAAGTTCTAACTAGAACAATCAAACAACTAAAAGATATCAAACAGATACAAATTGAAAAAGGAAGAAGTCAAAGTATTATTATTTGCAGACAATATGAATTGAGCAGCCTCAAACATTCTTCTAAGGAACTCCCAGAGCTGATAAACAGCTTTAGCCGAGTGACTGGATACAAGATTAACTAAAAAAAGCAAAAACCAAAAAACAAAGACCCCCCCCCAAAAAAAAACCCCAGTAGCCCTCTGATACACATAAAGTCAAAGAGCTTTGACAAGTCAGAGAATCAACTCCCTTTCAATAGCCTCATATAATATGAAATACCCTGGTGTAACTCTAATCAAGCAAGTGAAAGACTTGCATGACAAGAACTTCAAGTCTCTGAAGAAAGTAATTGAAGATATTGGAATATGTTAAGATCTCCCATGCTCATGGGTTGGTAGGATTAACTTAATAAAAATTTACGAAAAGCAATTTGCAGATCCTGTGTGGTCCCCTTAAAGTCCCAGCACACTTCCTTACAGACCTTGAAAGAACAATACTCAATTCATATGGAAAAACAAAAAATCCAGGATAGCGTAAACAATCGTATACAATAGAAGATCTTCCAGAGGTGTCGCCATCACCATCCCTGATCTCAAGCTCTCCTACAGAGCTGTAGTAATAAAAACTGCATGGTATTCACATAAAAACAAACCGGTGGAATTGACTTGAAGACCCAGATGTAAATTCACACACTTATGAACTTCTGAGTTTTGACAAAGAAGTCAAAATTATACAATGGGAAAAAGAAAGCATCTTCAACAAATGGCGCTGGTCTAACTGAATATCAGTATGTAGAAGAATGCAAATTGATACATTCTATCACCCTGCACAAAACTCAAGTCCAAGTTAATTAAAGACCTCATCATGGATCCAGATACACTGAACCTGACAGAAGAGAAAGCTGAAAATAATCTTGAATGCATTGACACAGAAGACAACCGCCTGAACAGAACACCAATAGCAGGCACTAAGATTGACAATTAATAAGTGGGATCTTGTGTAGTTGGATTTTTCATTGGGCCGCCAGCTCAATTATGAAAGTTTGGTCGTTAGCTTAGGCTTATTCCCAGCTAGCTCTTATAACTCAAATGAACATGTTTCCTTTAATCTGCATTCTGCCGTGTGGCTCAGTTACCTCTGGTGGCGTATGTCTCACTTCTTCAGGGTCTCACTGACCTGTCTTCCTCCCTTGTTTCCAGAGTTCTCTCTCTCCCCAGAAATCTTGCCTATTCTCCTCTGCCTACTCATGGCCATTCAGTTCTTTATTAAACCAACCACAGTGACACAGCCTCACATCCTATAAACAAATATTCTAAAACAACCTCATGAAATTGAAAAGTTTCTGTAAGACAAAGGACATCATCAATAGGACAAAGTGGCAGCCTATAGAAAGGGAAAAGGTCTTCACTAACCTCACATCCAACAGAGGGCTGATTTCAAAATGTATAAAGAACTCAAGAAACTAGGTTTCAACAAATCAAATAATCCAATTATATAATGAGGTGTTGTAGAATATTATTTTCAGATGTTACGTTTATTTGTTTATGCTGTGCACCATTTGTTTAACGATGCAAAAATGTGTTGCATTTTTTTATGTTGCATTTCTTTAACTCAGTGAAGTGGTGGTACCTTGCCTGTCTAAAACACTTGATGGTCTAATAAAGAGCTGAATGGCCCATAGTGAGGCAGGAGAAGGGAGAGGCAGGGCTATCAGGCTGAGAAAATAGAAGAGGAAATCTGGGAGAAGGGATGAAAGAACAAGGAGAGGAGGGCGCTAGGGGCCAGCCACCCAGCCACACAGCCACGCGGCCACATGGCCACACAGCCAGCCGTGGAGTAAGAATGAAAATAAGATGTACAGGTAAGAAAAGGAAAAAACCCAGAGGCAAAATGTGGATGGGATTCTTTAAGGAAAGCTGGCTAGAAACAAGCCAAGCTAAAGTCGAGCACTTATAATTAAGAATAAGCCTCCCTCCCAGCACCATGGCAACAAGTATGTGTGTGTAGCAAGTGAGAACTGTGTGCTGACCACTGGGAGCCAAATCTTACAGGAAGCATGTCATGAGCATCTAGGGATGAATTTTAAAGATTTACTCAATGGAAATAAAGACATGTTCTTGTATCCTTGAGTCTAGAACCCAAACTGTACCTATTAAGCCACTATACTAATTTCCATATTGATTTTTGTAACAACTACCAATAGCTTAAGGAACCTTGGGTGGTCCTTCATTGATGGCAGGAAGAAAACAGAAAACAAAAGGATGAAACTGGCCCAGAAACATATTTTAAAATGAGTCTTTGCCCAAACAAATATTTTCTGCTTCCAAATAAAGGAGATGTTGTGGATTTAACTATGAGAAGATATGTTGCATTTATTTATTTATGTAAAGATGTGTTGCACTTGTTTAATTATGTAAAGATATGTTGCTGTTTAAAAAAAAAAAGAATAAGCCTCCCTGTGTGATTTATTTGGGAACTGGTTGGTGGACCTTTAGCCACCCCCCCCCCAAGCCAAAAGAGTGAAAAGAGAAAAACAACAACAACAACAACAACATTTTGGCATCCCAACATAGGGTTAGAGTAAAAGAAAATCCAACAACAGTGGGGTTCAGATCTAAACAAAATTCTTAACAGAATAATCTCAGGTGGCTGAGAAACACTTAAGATGTTCAACATCCTTAGCCACTAGGGAAATACAAACCAAAATGATTCTGAGATTCTATCTTCCACCTGCCAGAATGGCTAAGATAAAAAACATAAGCTCCTGCTGGAGAGGGTGTGGAACAAGGGGAGCACTCCTCCATTGCTGATGGGAGTTCTAACTTGTGCAGCCACTATGTTAATGGCAGCCACTATGTTAATTTCCGCACAGAAATCACTGTGGCGGTTTCTCAGAAAATTGGGAATCCATCTATCTCAGGACTCAACTCTACTGCTCTTGAGCATATACTCAAAGGATGATTAATCACACACAAGGACACTTGCTCAACCATGTTCATAGCAGCTTTATTTGCAATAGCCAGAACCTGGAATCAACCTAGATGTCCCTCAACTGAGGAATGGATAAGAAAATGTGGTACATTGCTCAGCTGTTAAAAAAAATGACACTAGGAAATTTGAAGGCAAATGGATGGAAATAATAATTAAAACAAAATCTTCCTAATTGAGGTAACCCAGATTGAGAAAGACAAACGTAATATGTACTCACTCGTAAGTCGATATTGGGTGTAAAATAAAGGATAACTGTGCTTTAGTCCATAGACCCAGAGAGACTAGGTAGCGAGGAGGGGTACTGGGGGTACTCTTGGATCTCCCTGGGAAGGGAAAACAGAAGAGATTTCCTGAGTGGGCTAAGGGCAGGTGGGGACAGGAACATAGGTGATCAGGTTTGGGGGGGCATTAGGTGAGAGTACTGGAAGAGATTACTGGAAATGAGGGGCATTTAGGGGTCTGGCACAAGGGAAACTCTCAGAAATCTATAAGGAAAACCCTAGCTAAGATTCCCAACAGCAGCCGATATTGAACTAACCATCTGTGACCAGATTGGTACCTAGCCCAGTTGTCATCAGAGAGGCATCCAGCAACTGATGGAAACAGATGCAGACCCACAGACACTGGGCAGAGCTCAGGGGAAGGAAAGGATTGTAGGAGCCAGAGGGGTCAAGGACGCCACAAGAAAACTCACAGAATCAACTAACCTGGGTTCATCGGGCCTCAGGGAGACTGAACCACCAACCAAGGAGCTTGTTTGGGACGGACCTGGGCTCTCTGCATATATGTGACAGTTGTGTAGCTTGGTCCTCTTGTAGGACTCCTAATAGTGGGAACAAGGACTACCTCTGACTCAAGGCTTTTGGCACCCCATTCCTGATACTGGGTTGTCTTGCCCAGGCTTAATACATTTGAGGTGCTTAGTCTTACTGCAACTTGATATGCCATGTTTTGTTGATGCTCATGGGAGGCCTGTGCTTTCCTAAACAGAGGAGTAGATTGGTTGGAGCGGGGGAGGACAGAGGAGGAGTGGGGGGTACTGGAGGAGAGGAAGGAGGTGTAACTGTGGCAGGGATGTAAAATAAATAAATAAATAAATTTATTAAAAATAAACTAGTCCCTGCCAATAAGCATAGTATAGTTTATTTGCTAGTACTGAAAAATGGTATTTTCACCTAAGTATAATTTTGAGTATTTTCCACATTGCTTCAAATGATCAGTGTCTACACAGTATTAACAGTTCTGCTGGTATTTTATATTTTGGCCAGAATTTAATTGATGTTCAGGTTGTTGCTGTTTTGTTCCCCCTAATAAAGATGGCAGCAGTGCGCATAGGTGCATAGGAAAGCAATCCTGGAAGATGCCTTTGGGAGGAAGCTTACACACAACTCCTGCGCACAGTGTTGGGACACTTGTTTCCCTCCCACCCATCACCATGGGGTTTTTATTATGTGTGCATTTGCTTTTATTGCTTTGCATTGCTTGAAATGAAACCAAGGGCCTCATGTGTGCCCATGCAAGTGCCTGTAGCTAGCTCTGTCCGCAGCCCACCAGCGGATGTTCTTGTTGTTGGGTGACCAAACCAAACTCCAGAATTTGGGAGCTGGGATTGTCCCTCATCCCTGATTTTAAGTTAAAATTGTTAATGTTTGTATTTTTTATTTGATAAATCAGCTTATAAGATATACTTGTAGTCACAAAATTACATTTACAGCACATATAATGAGGTTTTATGTTAGGTTTCATTGGTTAGATGGTTTATGCTTGATATTGTTTAAAGATAAACGTTGTTTCCTAAACAAGTTGCTCTTCCTGCTGAGATGCCTTTCCATGTGCAGATTCATTGTGAACCTCATTCTTTGTCTAGCCTTGGTGATCCTACCATTCATATGACACGCCTTCCAATGTCCTGTGCTTGGCTTCACATTGTCCTTATAGAATGCTGGCAGCTCTGTAGTTTCACTGAAGTCATTTCTGAGCCTGTTGTCATTTGTAACTCTTGGAGAGCAGGGTTAGGTCTCATATGTTCTTTACATCCACTGCGTAATGCCTTACATGTTAGGCAGGAATAAATGTTGGTTTAAATAGTAAAACTTAGTTTGATGGTTGAGTAGTTATAAATACAAAAATAGCAGCTCAGAAGCTTGCTTATGGATTTTAAACTATGTGTGTATCGTGATGAAATTTCAGGTGATGCCCACTGACTTTCTTTGTAGCATATATTAGTCTTTTAAAATAATGGGTTTCATTTTGGCATTTTCAAGTATGTCAGGAATTGATCCACATAATTCTTTGTCCTAATTTCTCATGGAAGTTACTAGATAAAGGGAATTTGGATTTAGAGGTCCTGTGCAGTCTATGGCTACTTGTAAGTGCATGTGGCCACATCTCCTTTCCTTTGGTAAAATACCAGCTTTGATGCTGGCATTATTTTTCAATTTATTAGTTGCTTTGCTTATTTTGAGTATAATGACCAAACAGTTTTTATTATTGTGATCAACACAGCTTATTCTGGTATATAAAAGGACTATTGGCTAATGTTTGATAAAGATTATTGTAAATATATTTTTTCTCTTTTTTTCCTTTGTGGAGTAGGGCATTAAAGCCAGAATCTGGCACATGATAGACCATTGCTGTATCTTTGAGTGACATCCCAGCCTTTCCACTCCCAAATCTTAAATCCTTAATCACTCTTATTTCATTTAGACAGTGTGAATCTGAACACTATGACAGTACGAACTGTTGTAGTTTATAACTCATGCTAGCTGCCCACAGATGGCAGTATTGAGCAAAGAATGGGTTTTTCTGTAGTCAAGCTATTACTACTGCTTCCTTACAGTAGAGGGTGTCCTGTCCCTTCAGTACAAGTGCTCTTAACCAACTGAGCAATCTCTGCAGTTCATGATGGAACACTCACACTGTCATTGAGCTCTTTTTGGAATACCAGAGATTTGTTTCACTATAAAGGGAGGGTGCCTCAGCAAAGAAGGTAGTGCGTCAGCTTCAATAGAAAGGGGAAAATGATCTTATTATGTTTTAAATAAATATAAGAACAAAATTATGTGCTTTTATTTAACCCTTCATACTTATCCTTCAAGGCTTTTTTATAATCTTCCCAGTTTTATATTGACAAAAAGAAGTCATTCCACTTTAAAAATTATTAACTTTGTAAAGGAATGTTGAAAAAATGTTTCTTATTTTAGCCATAATGCCAGCCCCTTTTCTTTACATTGTAGAGTTCTGGAAGAATTACTAAGGTTTAGTAATAAAATCTTCTGAAACATTCACTTCCGTCTTAGAGAAAATTGCCAGTTAATAAAGACAATGAGATGGTAAATTGAAGTAGATAGACTTCTCAAGAGAATAAGCCTTTATTAACACTTAAAATATGCTTGAAAGCAGTAGTCACATCATTCCAGAAAGGAAAGAAGATTTATAGTTAGCACGTGCTGTATGTGAAGGGTGATCATATAACCTGACCCATTTAGACCCTTTTCTTACTTTCATGCTCAGTCTTCTTTTCTTTACGTGTAGATCTTTGCTGACACCTGTATTTAAATGTCTTTTGGCCATTTGAGATTCATCTGTTGAAAATTCTCTCTTTAGACCTGCACCCCATTTTTTTAAAATTGGATTATTGGTATTTTGATGTCTAATTTCTTGAGTTCTTTATATATTGTGGAGATCAGTCCTCTGTCAGATGTGGGATTGGTGAAGATCCTTTCCCATTCTGTAGACTGCCTTTTTGTCTTATTGACTCTGTCCTTTGCTTTACAGAAGCTTTTCAGTTTTAGGAGGTCCCATTTATTATTGTTGCTTTCAGTGTCTGTGCTGCTGAAGTTATGTTTGGGAAATGGTCTCTTGTGCCAATGCATTCAAGGCTACCTCCCACTTTCTCTTCAGTCAGATTCAGTGTACCTGGATTTATATTGAGGTCTTTGATCCTCTTGGACTTGAGTTTTGTGCATAACAGTAGATAAGGATCTATTTGCATTCTTCTACATGTTGACATCCAGTTATGCCAGCACCATTTGTTGGAGGTGCTTTCTTTTTTCCATTGTACAGTTTTAGCTTCTTTGTCAAAAATCAGGTATTCATGGGTGTGTGGCTTAATGTCAGGGTCTTCAGTTTGATTCCATTGGTCCACTTGTCTGTTTTTGTGCAGTTATCAAGCTGTTTTTATAACTCAATAGTAGAGCTTGAAGTCAAGGGTGGTGATGCCTCCAGAAGTTCCTTTATTCTACAGGATTGTTTTAGCTATTCTGAGATTTTTATTTTTCCATATGGAGTTGAGTGTTGTTCTTTTTGAAGTCTGAAGAATTGTGTTGGGATTTTAATGAGGTTTACATTGAATCTGTAGATTGCATTTGGTAGGATAGCCATTTTTATTATGTTGACCCTACATATCCAAGAGCACGGAAGATCTTTCCATTTTCTGATTTATTCTTCAGTTTCTTTCTTCAAAGACTGAAAGTTCTTTTCATACAAGTCTTTCACTTGTTTGATTAGAGTTACCCCAAGATATTTTATGTGATTTGTGACTATTGTTTCTCTGATTTTTCTCTTGGCCTATTTATCATTTATATATAGGAGAGGGCTACTGATTTTTTTTTTTTGAGTTAATCTTGTATCCTGCTACATTACTGAAGGTATTTATCAGCTGTAGGAGTTCCTTGGTAGAATTCTTGGATCACTTATGTATACTCCCATATCATCAGCAAATAGCAAAAGTTTGACTTCTTCCTTTTTTATTTGTATCCCCTTGATTTCCTTTTGTTGTCTTATTGCTCTGACTAGAATTTTGAGTACTATATTTAATAGGTATGGAGAGAGTGGACATCCTTGACTTATTCCTGATTTTAGTGGAATCGCTTTGAGTTTCTCTCCATTTAATTTGATGTTGACTGTCTGGTTGCTATATATTGCCTTTATTATGTTTAGGTATGTTTGTGGAAGGCTTCTGTTGTATCTAATCAGATACAACATGCATTTTTTCCTTTCAGTTTGTGTATATAGTCAGTTACATTGATGGATTTTTGTATGTTTATGTTGAACCATTCCTGCATCTCGGGGATGAAGCCTACTTGATCATGGTGGATGATTTTTTTTTTCTTTTTGATGTGTTCTTGGATTCGGTTTGCCAGTATTTGTATTTTATTGAGAATTTTTACATCAATGTTCACGTGAAAGATTTGTCTCTGTTCTCTTTCTTTGTTGTATCTTTGTGTGGTTTGGATATCAGGGTAACCGTATCCTCATAAAAGGAGCTTAACAATGTTTGGAACAATTTGAGGAGTATCGGTATTAGCTTTTCTTTTAAATTCTGGTAGACTTCTGCACTGAAGCCATCTGGTCCTGAGCTTTTTTTGATTGGGAGACTTTTAATGACTGCTTTTGTTTCCTTAGGGGTTATAGGTCTATTTAAGTTGTTCACCTGGTCTTGATTTAATTTTGGCATGTGGTACCTATCCAAACATTGCCCTTTTCTTTTAAATTTTCCAATTTTTCTGGAGTACAGGTTTTTGTAGTATAACCTAATGATTCTCTGTATTTCCTCAGTGTCTGTTGTGTTCCCCTTTTCATTTCTGATTTTGTTAATTTGGATGTTCTCTTTCTGCCATTTGGTTAGTTTGGATAAGGGTTTGTCTGTTGTGTTGTTTTTTCTCAAAGAACCAATTCTTTGTTTCATAATTTTTTTGGTATTATTCTCTTTGTTTCTATTTTTATTGATTTCTGTCCTCAATTTGAATATTCCTGTTGTCTACTCCTCCTGAGTGAGTTTGCTTATTTTAGTTCTAGAGCTTTCAGGTGTGCTGTTAAGTTGCTGGTGTGAGCTTTCTCCAGGTTCTTTTTGTGGGCCTCAGAGCTATGAACTTTCCTCCTAGCACTGCTTTCACAGTGTCCATAGGTTTGGGTTCATTCTCACTGAATTGTAAAAAAGTCTTTAATTTCTTTCTCTGTTTCTTCCTTGACTCAGGGGTGATTCACCTGAGCATTATTCATTTCTCTGAGTTTGCAGGCTTTCTCCAGTTAGTGTTGCTGTTGAATTCTAACTTTAAGGAATGGCGATCTGATAAGATACAGGCACTTATTGAAATTTCTTTATATCTCTTGGGATTTCCTTTGTGACCAAATATGTGATTGATTTTAGAGAAGGTTCCATGAGGTGCTGAGAAGAAGTTATATTCTTTTGTGTTTGGATGGAATGTTCTATAGATGTCTGTTAAGTTCTTTTGAGTCATAACATCTGTTATTTCCCTTATTTCTCTGTTAATTTTCTGTCTGCCAGACCTGTCCATTGGTGAGAATGGGGTGTTGATGTCTCCTACTATTAGTGTATGGAGTTTGATGTGCCATTTAAACTTCAGTAATGTTTCTTTTGCGTGTGTGGTTGCTCTGGTATTTGGGACACAACTTCATCTTGATGTATTTTTCCTGTGATGAATATGAAATGTACCTCTCCATTTCTTTAGATTAATTTCTATTTGAAGCCTATTTTGTTAGGTATTAGGATAACTTCATAGCTACACTAGCTTGCTTCTTAGGTCCATTTGATTGGAAAGTTTTTTCCCAACCCTTTACCCTGAGGTAATATCTGTCTGTGAAACTGAGGTGTGTTTCTTGTTTTTAGCAGAAGGTCAGTCTCTGTTGTTGTATCCATTCTGTTAGCCCATGTCTTTTTATCAGCTAACTGAGTCCATTGATACTGACTCCATCTTGACATTCAGTTTTCCGCTTTTCCTCTGTGCCCTTATCATGCAGCCATAAGCCAGCATAAGGTATGGCTGGAGAAGATCGTCACAGAGCCATCACTCTACTCTTTGATCCTTTAACTAAGCCCAGTAAGGATTCTTTCTTTTCAGAAATTGCTAGTGTGTGTGTGTACACATGAGTGTGTGTGTATGTGTGTGTGTGTGTGAATATTCGAGGCCTCTGCCTGGCTCGGGATCACAAGCACATAATTGCACCCAACTTTTCCTCTGTTGCTTCTGAAGATCAAGTCTAGCTCCTCAAATTTGTGAGACAGGCACTTCCTAATGGCCAAGATTAATAATAATAATAATAATAATAATAATAATAATAACAATAATAATAGTAACAACAACAACAAAACAACAACAACAACTGGCAGCAGATACTGACAAAATTGGAGAAAAGGGAATACTGGGGCAGCCATTATGGACATTAGTGTGGAGGGTCCTCAAAAAGCTGGAAACAGGTAGGTTTACCACAAGATGCAGCTGTGCCTCTCGGGCATACGCCCAGAGGGCTGTACATCTTACTAGAGCACTTGCCCATGCTCACTGTTGACCTGCTCATCATAGCCAGAACTGAGAAAGAGCCTGTTGCCCATCAGGGTGTGAATGGATGGTGGAGAAAGGAGAGGATAAAGGACTAACACTGGCTGACTGACATTCATGCTCTTCCCATTCAGGAAGGTCTGTCTATGTCTCTCCTATGTCTTGTCTTCTACTTGCCATTCATGTTCCTTCTGAATTCCTGACCATCCAGTAAAACTACTTGCTCCTTTTACATAAGCAACTCTCTTTCCAAGCAAAATATCACATGGGCATGTGTTCTATGTCAGAGTTCTACCTACTGATCTTTCCTCCGTCTTTTGGTTTTCCCTTGTTCTCCACTCTGGGTCACCTTTGGAATGCCGCAGGACATTTCAGGTACCACTGTATGTTCATGCCATGCAGCCCATAGGTGGAACAGCTTGCATGGGCACCTGGGTCTGCTGTAAACGTTCTCTTGTTCTGCGTCCATGAAAAACTCGCAGGTATGAAGTAACTTGCAAAAGAATAGAAATACAGATCAAAAATGTATTCTTTACCTCTAGTCATCAACGAGAACCACTGAGTATTGTACTTCTACTAGGAGTAAGGAGTACCTTTGTATGTCCCAGACCTCCAAATCTAGAATTTTCACAGCTAGGTCTCGTTTTCCCCTCCATGGCATATGACTTTCTTGTTGTGTGTTCAGAGTACAGAGTTGCTGCTGCTTCCCAAGATTCCATCACCAGAGTGATGTCCAGTGGGCAGGTCAGGTTACAGCATAGAGCTGGAGACCTGATAAGCTGTGAGGTGTGTGTCTTTATTTCAGGTGTAGTACAAGGAAGCTCTTGTCAGATCAGCAGCGCCATGCCGGGTGCTCAGGGATACGTGACTTGCTCCAGTCATGAGATTATGTCTAGGACAGTAACTACAGTTGGGTTTACCACCAAGTTTCTCCTAAGAAATTGTCATTCTTGGGGCTGGAGAGATGGCTCAGCGGTTAAAAGCATTTCCTGTTCTTCCAAAGGTCCTGAGTTCAATTGTGGCAACCACATGGTGGCTCACAACCATCTGTAATGAGGTCTGGTGCCCTCTTCTGGTCTGCAGACAGAATATTGTATACATAATAATAAATAAATAAATATTTTTTTAAAAAAGAAATTGTCTTTCTTTTAAGGCCATCTGTTATACAGGGCCATGTAAACAAGCTGATGAGAGTGAGTAGGGCCTTCTCTGCCGAGTTCTTCAGAACTGCACTGCTGTTGGTTCACAGTAAATAGGGCATTCTAGTCCAGGTTCCCAACCTTCCTAATTCTGTGACCCTTTAATACAGTTCCTCATGTTGTAGGGACCCCAACAATAATTTTGTTGCTATTTCATAACTGTAATTTTGCTACTATTATAAATAATAATATAAATATTTTTGGAGATAAAGGTTTGCCAAATGGATTTCGATCCACAGGTTGAGAACCAGTGTTCTAGTGTCTTCTGCTAGCTTTCCCTATCATCATAGACCTGTGTCCACAAATCAGAACTAGTGCGGAGATTTTGCCCCTTACCCAGTGTATGTATTCCAGTTATACATTATAGAATGGGAAGATAGCTACAGAGTGTGTACATGAGCGAGAACACATCGAGCCTGTGATCTCCAGCAAGTTCCGTTCTGACTGGTGTAATTTGTCATCTCTGAAAATCTATTTTCCTTCACTTGGCGGACAGTCAAGTGATCAAATAGTCATAGCTCCCTTTGGGAAAGTGAAGGAAAGGGTTGATAGTATAAATCTTTTCTTTATTAATTGTTTTTAGTTAGCATACACAATGCCAGTTTCACAGAGGCACTTCCATACACAGATGCATCTTTGCTCCTGCTTGTCTTCCCACCCCTCCGATCCCGTCTCCAAGTCCTTCCCTTCCTCCCTTCTGCTCTCATATCACATACACACGTACACATACATTCCACATATGAGAGGAAACGTAATTTTTATCTTTCTTTTTTCCTACTTCATTACCCTCTCTTGTTCCTTCCTCTTTTCTCCTTTTAGATATTATCTATATTCAGGCAGCAAGGGCTTGTCTTCATTTAAGAGCCAGGCAGTCTGGAAATTAGTTCAAGTTTGGTGGCTGGGTCATGATGCTCATGTGTGATTCAAGCCAAGATTTCTATTTGTGAAATTGAGAGTTTTCTCATCATTTCAGGAGCAGTATAATCAGCCAATCAGAGAGCTTGATAGCCACTGAGCCCTGAGACCGTGCTGACCCAGTCCGTGGTCCTGGCTCAGCCCTGTCTGCTCCATTGTTCAGTGGGTGATCAGCTCTCAAATAGTCAATCTACTCCAATTCTCCCCAGGCCTTTAGGATATTTTCACTGGACTGGCGGCGGGGGGAGGAGGAGGTATTTCAACTCTATTTAGTACAGTCTATCTTCATTTAGTATGCTTCATTCAACCAGACAAGTGGGCTGTTAAAAACCACTGCTAGTCACTTATATTAACATACTGTATTTAGAATCTGTGGTTTGAGTAGGTATGTCCCCATAGACTTGCATGTTTGAATGCTTGGCCCATATGGAGTGAGAGATATGACCTTGTTGGAGTAGGTGTGGCCTTACGGAGGAAGTGTGTCACTGTGGAAGTGGACTTTGAGATCTTGTGTTTAAGCTATGCTCAGTGTGGGACACCATTGCTTCTGCTGCCTGCAGGGGAAAATGTAGAACTCTGAGCTCCTGCTGCAGCAGCATGTCTGCCTGCATGGCTCTATTAAGATAGTGGATTCTGTCTTTGAAACTGTAATCTAATCCCAATGTTTTCCTTTAGAAGAGTTGCCATGGTTGTGGTGTTTCTTCACAGCAATAGAAATCCTAAGACAATCCTAAGTTGGTACCAGGAGTGGGATGTGGGGTATTCCTGTGATAGGCCTGACAGTACCATGTGTTTTGTTTTGAGGACTATGGACTTTGGGAGTTTGAATTAGAAAAGTAATTGAATAATTTAATTGGGACTTACTGGGCTATGCTAGTAAGAGCATGAAAGACAGTGTTGCTGAGGGTGATTTGAACTGTGGGGCCTGGCTCAAGAGGTTTCAGAGGAGAAGAAGCTTAATATGTTGCCTAGATATCATTCTTGTGATATTTTGGTGAAAATAGTGGTTGATTTTTGCTCTTGTCCAAAGCATCTGCCTGAAGCTAAAGTGAAGAGATTTGGATTAATTCCATTGGTGGAGGAAATCCCAAAAAAGCCCAGTATTGACTCTGTTGTGTGGTTATTACTTTTATACAGATTTATAATAAAAAAGGGAGCAAACTGAGCAAGGAAAATAACAAAATGTACAATTTGAAGAGGAAAGGAGTACTAGGAAGTGGAGATGAATCGGTGTTGAAGGAGATAAACAAACTAAGAAATGGAATAAAGGGAGTGACAACCTCAGGGCAAGATCCCATACAGCTAAGCTTCCAAATTTTGGAAAGTGATTAATGGAAGCTCAGAGCCCTATGCAGTTGAGTACACTTTAATCTCTAGAGGGGGGAGGCTGAAGGATATTTAAATTCAAGGCCAGTCTGGTGTACAGAGTGAGTTCCAGGACAGGCAGGCTTAAGCAGTGCAGGAAACCATGGAAAACAAAGCTAATGAAGATGTGATTGAACGAGAGGGCCATGTTCCAGTCCAGGAAGCTGCAGAGCTTGGCAGCTTCAGCCTTATGATTCTGGCTTTGGAGTCAAGGATACAAGAAAGGGGTAATGGAATCTCTCCGAGAGTAAGGAAGGATGCTGAGGTCAGGTGTGTGGTAGGGATGTCCTTGCATGGAGGTCAAGAGAGGTGGAACCTGGAGACCCCAAGATACTGGAGATGCCAGAGTCGTGGCATCCCTGCCAAGGAGAACTGCTAGCAGGAGTGGAAGCAGCTCAAGAGAGAAATGTGCTGCAGTCAACAAATATGAAAGGAGTTGAAGATCTGAAGAGCGCTTTGACATCAGACATGGAGATGCATAGTTTTGAGTTTGTCCAGATGGTTTTCAGTCTTGCTTTGGTCCAGTATCTCCTCACTGTGCTCCCTTTTCTCCATTTGGAACGGTGAAGTATCTCCCATGCCATTGTGTGTTAGATGTTTGTGATCTGCGTCTTGATTTTTGCAGGGGATTATAGTTAAGAGATTGCATGAATCTCAGAAGAGACTTTGAACTTTGGACTTAGAAATGTTCCGTAACAGGCTGTTCATACAGAACAATTGAACATTTAAGATTTGTCTAGTAAATTAACTTTAAATTTAATGTGTGGGTCTGGAAAGCATGACACATGGAGACACTTGCATGTAAGCTTGGTGATGTGGGTTCAATCCCAGGAATCCCTGTAAGTTTTGCACAGGTAAGCACAGCTGCTGTGAGTTGATGAATTCCACGACACTGTCGTGCCTAGAAGATAGCATTTGATAGCATGCTACCCATCCACAGCTCGTACATCTCTTATTCCCCTTCTTCTGTGTCTGAGCCTTTGAGGGATAATGAATGTCATGTTTAGGCTGAGCACTCAACAGCTACTTATTCTCAGTGCTTTGAGTACCGCAGTAACTGTTACCCACTATAGAGAGAATCTTCCCTGAAAAGGATTTTTTTTTGGCTAGTGTATCAAAGATTGGAGGTTGAGTATATTCAGAGGGATGGTGTCAGAGAAGGAATAGAAATTGATTTATAGAAGACTCTTTTTAGGAGAGTCAGTAAATATACCACTTTTCTTTTTAAGAGTCATGATTATATATGTATGCAACCTTTTAGTAGTGAGAAATACAGATAACTCTTTCATCTTGGAGTATAGCAAGGAAGATAAAATATAATAATAAATTTTAAATGTGGTGTGTGTTATTAGAGAAATTGTATAGTACAGACCGACTTGCATAAGCCCTTACAGCAAAACTTTCGGTCTTGCTTGGGAAAATGCCTCACTTTATAGAATAACTGGAAGTAAAATTCCATGTACTTAGCTGCATGACCTAATGTCTAGTTAGACAAATCTGTCGAGAGAGTGAGTGGGGGCGGGGAGGAAGAGAAGGGCAAAGTGAAAGGATGGAAGAAAGAGGTAGGGGAGAGGGGGGAAGGGTGGAAATGGCTGGATGAGAGAAGGGAGAGAGAGAGAGAATGTGAGCCTAGCTTCCTTTTGTAATTTTATTTGCCCCTCAAGCATGATGGCTCCTCTGACAGACCCAGATGTCCTGCAGACCTTTTGTAATCACTGCTGTCAGGGGGAGCAGGGTTGCTTATTGATATTTTTAGTTTTGGTGGGATCTCTTGTAGCACAGGCTGACCCCCCCCCCACACACACACAAGAATTAAATTAGCTTACATTAATTAGCAGCAACAGCTAGCTTTTAACTTTATGTGGGCAAAGATGGCCTTGAACTTTGGATTCTCTTGAGTCATCCTGAACTCTGGGGTTACAAACTTGTGCCACCACTCCATTCTATGTGGTGCTGAGAAGGGTGTGTGCTGAGCAAGCCAGTGAACAGACGAGCTCCCATTCCTTGTCCTTCTGAGGGTTTGGAGGTTTTGTTTGTTTGTTTGTTTTTGTTTTTTAAGACAGAGTTTCTCTGTGTATCCTTGGCTGTCTTGGAACTAGCTCTTGTAGACCAGGCTGGCCTCGAACTCACAGAGATCCAGCTGCCTCTGCTTCCCAGGTGCTGGGATTAAAGGCATGTGCCACCACCGCCCGGCCTTCTATATAGATGATCATCACCTTCCAGGACAGTTTGTTTCTTCTTTTGTATACTTTTTCCTTAGGTTTTTTTTTTTTTTTTTTTTTGCCTGACTGCATTAGTGAGGACTTCTAATCCGATCCCAAAAGGTCTAAGAGAGTGACACATTGCTTTCCTTCTCAGCTTGGTAGAGAGATCGCCATGTTTCTCATCGTTAATTACGGCAGCTGGAGGGGTTGTCTGAAGACACTCTTTATCAATTTGAAGTGCTCCCCTTTATTCCTAGTGTAGTGAGAGTGGTTATGACTGTATATTGGATATTGTCTAGACTTTTTCTGCAGCTGTTGACATGACCATGTGATTTTTCTTGTGTACTCTATTGATTTGATGGGTTACATTGATCTCTGTATGTTGGTTTTGTTACATCACACTTGGTTGTGGGACATAGTTCTTTTATATATGTTGTTGGATTTAGTTACTGCTATTTTATTATAGATACTTGAGTCTATTCACTGAAGATCTGGTCTAGAGTTCTCTGCCTGCTGCCGTGTCCTGTGTGGTTTGGCATTAGGGTAATGATACCCTCACACGACAAATTGAGAAGCAGTTCTTTCCTTTCTAACTTCTGAGAGAAATTGTAGAAAGTTTGAATAATTTCTTTCTAAAATGTTTGGTGAAATTTGCCAGTGCATTTATCTGTGTTTTATACATTCTCTTTTGGAAGGATCTTAATTAATAGTTTTTGTCTGATTATCTAAATGACTTCCAAAAGCCAGTGAGTATTGATGACTGTACTGTTGAAGAACAAACTTGGGTATTAACCCAGGAGTCCTGTGCTTGTGGTGAAATCCTTTCCCTCACTGAAGACACAGTTGCCCCTACTGTGACAAAAGAGAAAGAAATGTTTCGTTTCCATTTGACTTAGAAAAACGTAGAATGAAATAGATATTTTAAAATAGATTTACTAAAACTTTCAAGGGAATTAATTTTATTTCCACCTATTTCTGTATGTGCTTTTGCACCTTGCTGGAGCTCTCCTACCTAGTGGGTTTCAGGAATTGAACTCAGGTGTCAGGCTTGTCAGCAGGTTCCCCCTGAGCCGTCTTTCCAGCCCACAGGAATCTGTATGAGACAGTTCAGCATACTGTTTTCTAAACCAGAGGGCGAAGTGCTTGCTGCCTCGCCGCTCTTAGCCCACGCATCTCTTCATGGTTATGAAGGAGATTGTATTTTAGGAGTGGCTCCTGAGCACACAGTTCATTTCTGGGTCCTCTTGTTTTACATGGCTATGGCTCTAATGAGTCAGCTGGAAAAACATTAAAAGAAGAAACCTGGTAGGGGTCAGTGTGGATGGGGACTTTCCTGGTTACAAGCACAGTGAGACCCTACATTGATATCTGCCCGGTCTTCCCAGCTATCTGGTGCTGATTGTGTGGGTAACTTAGTGGCTTCCAGCAAAGGAACGTGGTGCCTGCCTTGTTTCTTCTTGGCTTACTTGGTGTGACTCTGCTCTGTCCAGGGCTGGGCACTGTTGAGATGCTAGGACAGTGGTTCTCAATCTGAGGGTCGATCCAGGGCTCTCACGGGAGCAACATTTAAGTTGTAATTCAGAGCACCACATTAAAGTTTTGTTACAAATGTAGTTGTATAATTGAAGGTACGTGCCACTAAATAATAATCCTTGAGTAGCGTGCAAAGCTCGTTCATAATTCAGGGTGTAGGTCGGTAGATATAGTCAGATCAAATTAATATTCCTTTGTAATTTGCTCTCACAAATAGAAATGTTGTACTTTGCACCAACATCTATCACACATCCCATATTCAAATTAAAGAGGACTAGAAAACACCAGTTTGTATTTACAGGTTTCTAAAAAAGCTTATCTGGAAACAATTGTAAGAATAAGAAAATACTCTCACAGCATCCTGTGCTCAGCTTTCAAGCAGATGCCTGCAGAAGACTCCTGGAGAGTTTGCAGCGTGAGAATTTTCTATCAGAGAAAGAAGAGGGTGTGAAGATAAACCCCATTTGTTTGGCATTATTCTGTGACAGAGATTCATGTTTGCACTGACATTTGTGATGAAATCACGCTCTCAGTTCTGGAAGTGAGTTCGGTGTGGTCTCCTTGGACACACGCAGGAGCCAGGGTCTGACAGCACTGTCTGGGTCCTGCCTGCTGTCCTCACCTTTGCTGAGGCTTGGAGAGGCAGTCTGCTGCCTCCTCTAGCAGGCCTGTGAGAAGGAAAGGGAGGAAGAGGAATGAAGGAGTATGGAGTAAGCTTCCACTTTGGTCTTGAACTCATTCTGCACACTGTGGGTGTACAGCAGATTGGTTTTGTGAAATTTCTTCTTTAAGTCCCTGTTAAACTTAAGTCTTATCTTTTTAATGGATTTCATGTTTATAAATATTTTTTCTCATATTTAGGAGTCTCCAAAAAATGCAGAATCCTTTGCTTCCATGCTGAGACACTCTCCACTGACACAGATGGGGCCTGCCAAGGACAAACTGGTCATTGGACGGATCTTTCATATTGTGGAGGATGATCTCTACATAGATTTCGGTGGCAAGTTTCACTGTGTATGTAAAAGACCGGACGTGGATGGCGAGTAAGTAGAATCATTTCCAAGTGACTGTCAGTAAATTGCTTATTTGCAATCTTAAGACCAGAGTTCCAACCCTGGAACCTCCACAGAAAGCCAGGTGTGGAACATGCTCTTGTAATCCCAGTGCTGGGAGGCAGATGGATCCTTCAGGCTCAATGCCCTGCCAGTATAGTCTACCTGGGGAGCTGGAGGCCAGTGCTGGGAGGCAGATGGATCCTTCATGCTCAAGGCCCTGCCAGTATAGTCTACCTGGGGAGCTGGAGGCCAGTGAAAGACCCTGTCTCAAAAGAGAATACATGATGGATAGTGCCTAAGAAACGACATCCAGGATTGAGAGGTTGACTTCTGGTCTCCATACTCTTGTGAATGTATACCTTCCCCCACACGTGTATCTATAAAGGTTGATGTTCGGCAAAGGCTTTGTTGAACACAGGTGATCTTTTAAATTAGCTTTGTTTTTTGAAAGTTTCATACACACATGATACATTTTGATTACTCTTTCTCCCTGCTCTCTTATCTCCATCCTGATGAACACATTCTCCTTCCTACCAGACCATTTTCAGGTTCATGACCTTTGGTTTTGTTGTGTGACTCACTTAGCTTAACGAGGACCATCTATGTGACCGCTGAATTCTAAGTTCACACTGGAACTGGGGAAGGTCACTGGTGGGTACAGACTCCCTCCGTCTGTTACAGATAGCTCAGCCTCTGTTCACGCCCTTGCTTGCCTGTTGATGAGCCCATTTGCAGATCCATTACAGGCACTGCAGCGTCTGTGAGCGCTTGATTGCAGTCCCTGTCTGGGTCTTGCCTGGAACATGGTACTTTGCAACTCTTCTTCCTGTCCTATGGCTCTCACAGTTTTCTGCCCCCTCTTCTGAAGTGTCCTTTGAGCCTTGGAGGAGATGCTCTAAATGTCTCTTTAGGAGAGTGCATTCATTCTTCAGTCATTCTCAGCACCTTCTGCATCCATTAGTCTCTGCATTCCGCAGGGATACAGTTTTAAAACCAGATAGTGTGGTCATGCTCATGGGAGTCAGAAATAGGGTTCCTGGAGGAAACTGCCTTCTGCACTCGTTAAATCAACAAATTCAACAAGCTTTGGGTTTAATTGAAATTCTGCCTCAATTGATAATGTGGAACACGATCAAGGAAGGCACCCAATGTCAATGAATAGACCGACACATTCAAACACATACACACCCCACACATATACATACAAATGGAAAAGAGGTTGTGCCTGGTGTGGTGGCATACACTTTTAATCCTAGTTCTTGGAGGCAGAGACTGGAAGATCTTTTATGAGTTCTAGGCCAGTCTGGTCTCCATAGAGAGCTTCTGACCAGCCAAGGTTACATAGTAAGACCAAGTCTCAGAAAGAAAAAAAAAGTAAGGAAGGAAGATGAAAACGGTTGACTGGGAGACGGCTCAAGTTAAAGCTCTAGCAGAACAAATAGCAAACATAAGGACCAGTGCTTGGATCCGCAGCAGCTACGTAAAGGTGGGTGGACTAGTGCGGCTCCTGCTTGTAATACTGCCATTTGGAAGAAGGACACAGAAGATTCCCTGAGTTAGCTGACTAGCTAGCTAGAGACCGTGTCTCAGTCAGTAAGGTAGAAAGTGACCAAAGAAGGCTTCAGGCCTCCGACCTCCAAATATACACACAGGCATGCACACCTGCAGTATACACATGTACCCCTACATACCTGGGTGGAGGCACATGTGCACATGCCACCCTATACAATGCATACACCGCATACACATGTAAAAGGAAAGAAACAGATATGGAGAGGATCTGTTTGAGATATAAGAGGGCAATCCTAAGAGATAGCTATAGCTACCCTTCCTGAGCACCCCGGGTCTTTATAAATGTAGACAGTAACTGAGCTTGCCTGGTTAGGGCTATAGGCTTGTTCTACCTGGCAAAATGAATGAAATACCCATTTTTTCACATCAGTGATAATCTGAGAGACTTTTTAACAGTTTATTTCTGATTTTAAAAAGAGTCCCAGCTTTGCCAACTTCTGGACTGTTGACTTCTCCCTTCTTGGCCAGTTTCACCCAGTGCGTGTCTGGGGAGAGGTAGGTGGTGGGCTCTCACAAGGTAGTTTGGACCTCTCTAGCACACCTGTCCCTCAGCCAACCAGATGCCAGCCTTTGTTTTATTAAGCTGAGTGGCATAAGTCACCAGGACCGGAGAGACAGTGGGGCTTCCTTTGGCTCAGGCAAATGTTAAACACATTCAAACCCAGTCCAAAGTAGTAAGACCTAAAGAATGCTCAAGACCAATCCAGCTTGGGTGTATTTGCAGTCCTGATTTCAGCACTGTAGTGTGCATGTGTGCTGCATAGCGTGGCTGAAGGGGTTGGTCTGCATGTAAATATTTAGAACATGGATGGTGTCTGGGAGGCAGATGTTCCTGTTATTTGATTACTGAAATCTTATGAAGGGCAGATGTGGATGTAGGATTTTCTAAAGCTGTTCCTCAGGTATGTTAAACCTATCTGTAGATAAAACCATTAGTAGACAGTTCCTACCCGGTCAGATTTATTCTAACTTTTAGATACCTGAGATCCTTTTCTTTTCCTTTGAGGCACAGTCTTGTTCTGTTGCCCTCATTGGCTGGAACTTGGGCAGTCCTGCTTCTGCCTCCCTCCTGAATGCTAGGGTTGTAGATGAAAGCCACTACATCTGGCACTTTCTCTCTAAGGATGGCATTTTGTTAATATTTTTCATAGATAATTCTTTATGAATACTGGTTGGCCTTTTTCATTTAGTTAAAATTTTACAGCATCTGTTTTGTCATTATGTCATTTTTTTCTTGAACACAATATTTCAGAATACCTTCAGACTGTCTTGAATAGAAAATTGCAGAATTACAGATTTGATTCTTTTTTTTCCAACTTTATTTATTTATTTGTTTATAAAAATTTCCACTTCCTCCCCTCCTCCCTATTTCCCCCACTCCCTCCCTCCCCCACTCCCTCTCCTCCTCCCTCTCTAGTCCTAAGAGCAGTCAGGGTTTCCTGCCCTGTGGGAAGTTCAAGTTCCTCCCCTCTACCTCCAGGTCTAGGAAGGTGAGCATCCAACCAGACTAGGATCCCAAAAAGCCAGTACATGCAGACAAAACAAGACCCAGTGCCATTGTCAATGGCTTCTCAGTCAGCCCCCATGTCAGCCACATTCAGAGACTCCGGTTTGATCACATGCTCGTTCAGTCCCAGTCCAGCTGGCCTTGGTGAACTCTCATTCTATCAGTCCCCTTGTATCAGAGGGTGAACGCACCCCTCGCGGTCCTGATTTCCTTTTTCATGTTCTTCCTCCTTCTGCTCCTCATTTGGACCTTGGGGGCTCAGTCCAGTGCTCCAATGTGGGTCTCTGTCTCTATCTCCATCTATCCCCTTCCCTCTCCCTCCCTTCTTCCCTCTCTCCCTCCCTTCTTCCCTCTCTCCCTCCCTCCCTCCCTCCCTTCCTCCCTCCCTCCCCCTTCCCTCCCTCCTTCTTTTTGTATTTAAGTGAGTTAAATGTGTACATCTCTTGGTACCTCTCAGTACCTACCTCTCAGCTCCTACTTGGATAAACCATCTGTCCAGTATCCAGAAATATCTCCTTAACTTACAAAGTACTCACAAAATTAATGCATTTATGAATGAAGATCATGAAGAGGGTTGTGCAAGGGTTGATATGCTCATTTGTATATTCACCTACTCATTCATACTTACTGGATCTCAGTGTCTGGGCACCATAGACAGGGCTAGTGACACATGTTGTGTCTATCATTCATTGTCCATCTTCGTGAAGTAAAGATTCTCTCTAGTGGTGGAAAAGGAATAGATAGTAAATAAGTGTATAAATTAGTTTAAAATAGCAGCAACCCTACAAGGGGAAAAGGATATTGTAGAGACAATGCAGATGAGTAGAAAGTAATAGTCAGAAAAGGCCTTTGCTCACAGCCTGCATTGATGTAGACGTGAAATGCTGTCAGAGGACCTTTTTAAAACGATAAGCAGAAACTGAAGCTTACACGCTGTCCCCTATGCTGTGGACCAGAGGTGATATATCTGAGTGTGCCCAAGGAGTAGTTCAGTTCAGACACAATTTAACTTGGAGGGTTCTATAATTTTCCTCTGCTGCCTACAATACATAACATGGATTTAAGAGAGAAACTAAGCCAGGATGTTCTTTGTCCAGCTTTTATTGTATCATGGGGTGTTTCTACTGTCTACAGAGTGTTTATTAAATTTCGTGTATGTGTAGAAATGTGTAGGTTCTCCTAAAAGTCTTCATTTACTATAGGTCTTCATAGGTGTCTGTCACTGAAGCTTTGGAAGTACTGGTGTAGTTAGTTTCCGGCTTGTTTCATTACTGTTTGAATGCAAAACAAAATGTGTGGGTGGAAACTTTCAAAGAAATGTTGGCCTGACCTTTGTCACTGCCAGGAAGATAGTGTCACTGGAATGGACAGTAATGAGGTGGCCTGGCAGCCACTCACCTCCATCGTCCCTCCATGTTTAGGTTATGTAGCTCGCTATGGAGGTTATGGATTTGAGAGATCTTTACATTCCTCTTCCATAGTGTCAGACTCTCTGAGGGACAGTCTCTGAATGACCAAGTCTTCTGTTATGACTCATTTGAAGTCACTCTAAATAGAGCATGCGTATTTATTTAGCATTCATAAGCTTCATCCTGACCTCATCATTTCTTTCAGTACTTGTAAAGAATCATGTTTTATCTTTTTTCAGACTTCCTTCCCCAAGGCCAGGATTACACTTGGGTATTACTTGTTAGGTAAATGCTTACATTAAGCTGCTTCCCCAGCCTGTCATTCAGATGTTTGTGTGGTTGGTGCATTCTAATTTAGGACATTTTCAGAATGGGAAGGTACAGTGGATGATAACTAAAAGCTAGTAATGTAACTTTAGGTATATGTGTAATTTGTCATTGTTTTAGTAAATATGTTTAATGATGTTTTATTAATTACTTTTCTCGTATCTGTGCTACTGGAGTTATATTTGGGAAGTGGTCTTCTGTACCAATACATTCAAGGATACTTCCCACTTTCTCTTCTGTGAGGTTCAGTGTGGTTGGTTTTATGTTGAGGTCTTTGATCTATGGAATTGAGTTTGTACATGGCATAGCTATAGATCTATTAGCATTTTTCTACATGTTAGCACCATATTTGCTGAAGATTCTTTTTTTCCATTTTATAATTTTAGCTTCTTTGTCAAAAAATCAGGTGTTCATAGGCGTATGGATTGTTGTCCCAGTCTTCGGTTAGATTCCATTGGTTGTCTTGTCTGTTTTTATGCCAATGCCAAGCTGTTTTCATTACTGTAGCTCTGTAGTAGAATTTGAAGTCAGGGATGGTGATACCTCTAGAAGTTCCATTATTGTGCAGGATTGTTTTGGCTATCATGTTTTTTTTTTTTCCATATGAAGTTAAGTATTGTTTTTTCAAGGTCTTTGAAAAATTATGCTGGGATTCTGCTGGGTATTGCATTGAATCTGTAGATTGCTTTTGGTAAGATTGCCATTTTTACTATGTTAATCCTACCTACCCAAAAGCATGGGAAATCTTTCCATTTTCTGATGTCTTCTTTGATTTCTTTCATCAAAGATTTAAAGTTCTTTTCATACAGGTCCTTCACTTGTGTGAGTAGAGTTACCCCAAGATATTTTATGTTATTTGTGGCTATTGTAAAGGGTGATGTTTCTCTGATTTCTTTCTCAGCCCATTTATCATCTGTATTTAGGAGGGCTGATGATTTTTTGAGTTAATTTTGTGTCCTGCATTAATGCAATAATCTGCATTACTGAAGATGTTTATGAGTTGTAGAAGTTCCCTGGTAGAATTTTCGTGGTCACTTATGTGAACTATCATATCATCAGCAAATAGTGAAAGTTTGACTTTTTATTTTCTAATTTATATCCCTTGATCCCTTTTTGTTATCTTATTACTTTAGCTAGAATTTCAAGTACTATATTGAACAGATATGGAGAGAGTGGACAACCTTGTCTTGTTCCTGACTTCAATGGAATTGCTTTGAGTTTCTCTCCATTTAGTTTATGTTGGCTGTTGGCTTGCTGTATATTGCCTTTATTATGCTTAGGTATGTTCCTTGCATTGCTGCTCTCTCCAAGACCTTTATCATGAAGGGAGTGTTGAATGTTGTCGAAGGTTTTTCCAGAATCTAATGAGATGATCATGTGGGTTTTTTTTTCTTTTAGTTTGTTTATGTGGTGGATTACACTGATGGATTTTCATATGTTGAACCATCCCTGCATCTCTGGGATGAGACCTACTTGGTCATAGTGAATGATTTTTCTGATGTGTTTTTGGATTCGGTTTGCCAGTATTTTATTGAGTATTTTTGTATCAATGTTCATGAGGGAGATTGGTCTATAATTCTCTTTCTTAGTTATGGCTTTATATGGTTTGGGTATCAGAGTAACTGTAGCCCCATAAAAAGAGTTTGGTAATGTTCTGTTTGTTGCTATTGTGTGGAACAATTTAAGGATTATTGGTATTAGTTCTTCTTTGATGTTCTTGTAGAATTCTTCGCTGAAACCATCTGGCTCTGGGCTTTTTTTGGTTGGGAGACTTTTGATGACTGTTTCTATTTCCTTAGCAGTTATAGGTCTACTTAATTTGTTTTTCTGGTTTTGATTTAATTTTGGTTTATGGTACTTAGCCAGAAAATTGTCCATTTCCTTTAAGCTTTTCAGTTTTGTGGAGTACATGTTTTTTGAAGTATGACCTGATAATTCTCTGGATTTCCTCTTGTCTGTTGTTATGTCTCCCCTTTTCATTTCTAATTTTGTTAATTTGGATATTCTCTCTTTGCCTTTTGGTTGGTTAGTTTGGAGAAGGGGTTGTCTATCTTGTTGATTTTCATGAAGAACCAACTCTTTGTTTCATTGATTCTTTGTATTGTTCTCTTTGTTTCCATTTTATTGGTTTCAGCATCAATTTGATTATTCCTGTTGTCAATTTGATTATTCCTGTCGTCTGCTCCTCCTGGATTAGTTGGCTTCCTTTTGTTCTAGAGCTTTCAGATGTTCTGTTAATTTGCTAGTGTGGGATTTCTCCAACTTCTTTATATAGACATTTACTGCTATAAACTTTCCTCTTAGTGCTGTTTTCATAGTGTCCCATAAGTTTGAGTATATTGTACCTTCATTTTCATTGAATTCTAGGAAGTGTTAATTTCTTTCTTTCTTCCTTGACTCAGGAATTCATTTGGTTCAGTTGAGCATTGTTCAGTTTTCATGAGTTTTTAAACTTTCTGAGATTTGCATTGCTGTTGGATCCTAACTTTAAGCCTTGATGATCTGATAAGATACAGGGCGTTTTTCCAATTTTTTTTTTTTTTTGTATCTGTTGAGATTTGCTTTGTGACCAAGTATGTGGTTAGTTTTAGAGAAGGTCCCATGAGGTGCTGAGGTATATTCTTTTGTGTTTGGGTAGAATGTTCTAATATATGTCTGTTAAGTCCATATCAGTCAGGACATTTGTTAGTTCTCTTATTCCTCTGTTAAGTTTCTGTCTGGCAAACCTTTCCAGTGTTGAGAGTGGGGTGTTGAAGCCTCCAAGTGTAGTGTGTGGGGCTTGATGTGTGATTTAAGCTTTGGTAATGTTTCTTTTATGAATGAGGGTGCCCTTGGATTTGAGGCATAGATGTTCAGTATTGAGACTTCATTTTGGTGGACTTTTTCCTGTGATGAATATGAAATGATCTTTTTCATTCTCTTTTAACTAATTTTAGTTTGAAGCCTATTTTGTTAGATACTAGGATAGCTACCCCATCTTGTTTCTTATGTCCATTTGATTAGAAAATCTTTTCCCCATCCTTTACTCTGAGGCGATGTCTGTCTTTGTAGTTGAGGTTTGTTCTTGTATGCAGCAGAAGAATGGATTTTGTTTTTGTATCTAATCTGTTAATTTGTGTCTTTTTATCAGTGAATTGAGTCCATTGATATTAAGGGATATTAATGACCAATGATTGTTAGTTCCTGTTATTTCTACTTTTGTTAGTTGTCATGGTATAGTGTGTGTGGTTCTCTTCTTTGGGATTTTCTGGTGTGTGATAATCTATTTCCTGTGTTTTTTGTAGGTGTAGCTAACTATCTTGAGTTGGAATTTTTCTTCTAGTACTTTTTGTACGGCTAGATTTGTGGATAGGTATTGATTAAATCTGTTTTTGTCATGGAATATCTTGTTTTCTTCATCTGTGTTGCTTGAAAGTTTTGTTGGATATAGCAGTCTGGACTGGCATCCATGGTCTCTTAGTGTCTACATAACTCCTGACCAGAATCCTCTGGTTTTCGTTCTTTCTATTGAGAAGTCAGGTATAATTCTGATAGGTCTGCCTTTATATGTTTCTTGGCCTTTTTTCTTTGCAGTTCTTAATATTCTTTTTTTATTCTGTATGTTTAGTGTTTTAGTTATCTTGTGATGAGAGAATTTATTTATTTTTTTGTCCAGTATTTGGTGTTCTGTTTCTTGTATTTTCATAGGCATGTCCTTCTTTAGGTTGGGAAAGTTTTCTTTTGTGATTTTGTTGAGTATATTTTCTGTGCCTTTGAGCTGGACTTCTCCTTCTTCAATTCTTACTATTCTTAGGTTCAGTCTTTTCATGGTGTCCCAGATTTCCTGGAGATTTTGTTTAAGAATTTGTTGGATTTAACATTTTCTTTGACTGTTGTATCTATTTCCTCTATCGTATCTTCAAAACACCTGAGATTCTCTCTTTCATCTCTTGTGTTCTGTTGTTTATGCTTGCCTCTATAGTTCCTGATTGTTTACTGAGATTTTCCATTGCCAAATTTCTCTTTGTTTGTGTTTTCTTTATTGCCTCTATTTTAGTTTTCAAGTCTTGACCCCTTTCTTTTACCCGTTTGATTGCTTTTTTTTTTTTTTTGGTTTTTAAGAGATTTGATGATGTCTTCCAATTTTTTGTTTGTCTGTTCACTTCTTTAAGGGAATTTTTCATTTCCTCTTTAAGGGCCTCAGTCTTCCTCATGAAGTTATTTTGTGGTCATGTCCTTCTGCTCCATCTGTGTTGGATGTTCAGGTCCTGCTGTTGTGGAACCGCTAGCTTCTGTGGTGCTGTCTTGTTCTCTGTGCTGTGGAGTAGATGCTTACCCTGTTCATCCAATCAGAATAGGTAGAGCCTGTGTTTCAGGGGTGTCCCTTTTCCTCTAATTGTTGTAGTTGGGGGCTGTGGCTCTGTTGAATGCTTCAGGTGTAAGCAGGATAGAGACTTCTGTAATCGTTTCTCCGGGTACCTACAGGCCCGAGGCTTAGATGGTCACTCCTCCTGGTACAGGCATGGCTATTGCTCCTAAGGTCACTCCTCCAGTTGCAGTCAGGGCTGAGGTTGAGACTCTATGATCAGTCAATCTCCAGAGGCCAGTGCTGTCACAACAGTGGGCCACAGCATAGCTGAAGCTTCATCTCCTCTATTGAATGTTTCTTAACACAGGGTCTCACCTGTAGCCCTGGTAGCCCATGAACTTTCGGGGAGTCTTCTGCTTCAGCCTCCCAAATTCTCAGATTATAGGTGTGTACCATCAAACCTGGATTTAGCTTTGTGTGTGTGTGTGTGTGTGTGTGTGTATGTATGTATGTATGTATATATCTACATATGTGTATATTTGTGAATTATATTTTTTAAACAAATGGTTTCCAACCTTTGTACCAAAAAATCCTAGAAATTTGCAGAAAGACTTAAGTGGTTGTATGTGAATAGTAGAAAGTGCTGAGAAAGAAGTCTCTCCTTGTTCTCAGCAGTTCTGAGTTTGTCCTTTGGAAGGTCAGCCAGTGTTCTTCCCTGCTGAGCCCCCTTTATGTCTTTCCAAGTTGTTCTTATTGGAACCAGTTCTTTGCTTATTTGTTTATTTGGTTGACTGGTTTGTTTTTGGAGATAGAATGTTACTAAGTAACTCAGGTTGACTTTGAACTCACCATAGTCTTTCATGCCTTGACTTCCTAAATGCTGAGATTACAGGCGTGTGTCACCATGCCCACCCATAAAAGCTAATTTTCATGTTTTTTTTTTTAAAAAAAACCCTCTAGAATTATTTTTTACCGCTGAGTAGTACTCTAATGTGTAAGTATGCCACATTTTCTTTATCCATTCTTCGGTTGAGGGGCATCTAGGTTGTTTCTAGGTTCTGGCTATTACAAATAGTGCTCCTGTGAACATAGTTGAACAAACATCCTTGTAGTATGATTGAGCATCTTTTGAGTATATGCTCAAGTGTGGAATTGCTGGATCCTGAGGTAGGTTGATTCCCAATTTTCTGAGAAACCATCACACTGATTTCCAAATTGGTTGCACAAGTTTGCATTCCCACCAACAATAGATGAGTGTTCCTTTTACTCCACATCCTCTCCAGCATAAGCTACCATTGTTGTTTTTGATCTTAGCCATTCTGACAGGTGAAAGATGGTGTCTCAGAGTTGTTTTGATTTGCGTTTCCTGATGCCTAAGAATGTTGAACATTTCCTTAAGTATCTTTTAGTCATTGAAGATTCTTTTGTTGAGAATTCTCTGTTTTGTTCTGTACCCCATTTTTTAATTGGGTTATTTAGAATTTTGATGTCTAATTTCTTGAGTTCTTTATGTATTTTGGAGATCAGTCCTTTGTCTGATGTGGAGTTGGTGAAGATCTTTCCCCATTCAGTAGGCTGCTTTTTTGTCTTATTGACTGTGTTCTTTGCCTTAGAGAAACTTCTCAGTTTCAGGGGATCCCATTTATTTATTGTTGCTCTCAGTGTCTGTGCTACTGGGGTTATATTTAGGAAGTAGTCTACTGTGCCCATGCATTGAAGACTACTTCCCACTTTCTCTTCTCTCAGGTTCAGTGTGATCGGAGTTACATTGAGGTCTTTAATCCATTTGGACTTGAGTTTTGCACATGGGGATAGATATGGATCTATTTTCATTCTTCTACATGTGAGGAGAACTTGAGGGAATGGGATACATGATGGAGGAGGGACAGAGATGAGAGCAAGGAAAGAGATGTCTTGATTGAGGGAGCCATTATAGGGTTAGCAGAAACCTGGCTCCAGAGAAATTCCCAGGAATCCACAAGGATGACCCCAGCTAAGAGCCTAAGCAATAGAGGAGAGGGGACCTGATCTTGACTTGCCCTGTAGTCAGACTGATGAATATCTTAAGTATCACTATAGAACCTTCATCCAGCAACTGATGGAAACAAAAGCAGAGACCCGCATCATAGCACTGGGCTGAGCACCCAAAATCCAGATGAAGAGTGGGAGGAAGGAGAGTATGAGCAGAGGGGTCAATACCATGGTGGGTTCACCCACTGACACAGTCTACCTGAGCTATGGGCGCTCACACACTACAGCCAGACTCGGAAGGAACAAGCATAGGACCAAACTGGTCCCTCTGAATGTGGTTGACAGTTGCATGGCTGGGGCAGATCCAGGGGCCACTGGCAGTGACACCAGGATTTATCCCTACTGCCTGTACTGGCTTTTGGGGATCCTCTTCTCTTTGGAGGGATACCTTGCTCAGCCTAGATATAGTAGGGAGGGCCTTGTTCCTTCCTACAAAGCAATGTGCTTTACCCTCTCTGAGGATTGGATGGGGGTGGGGTGGGAGGGTGTGTGGAGGAAATGGGAGGAGGAGAGGGAGTGGGAACTTGGATTGGTATGTATAATGATATTATTGATTAATAAAAAAAGAAAGTAAAAACAAAACAAAAAATCTCTAGAGTTGATTTTCCTAAGAACTGATTGAGCAAGAATATTTGAAGGTTGAGAAGCAAAGCTAAGAGAGGCATTACCCACCTACAGTGCAGCACTGGGGACACTGGGGTCATGGTCAGTCTGATGTATATGCATAGTGAGTGCCGGACCAGCTCGGGCTGCAGAGTGAGGGCTTTTCTTAGACTCTCTCACCCATACATACACAAAAGGTGAACAAAAGATTGTAAAATTTGGAAGGCATTGCTTTGCAGATGACTTTCTGTCTGGTTCTCTTTCCAGTGGTGGACCTGGCAGACATAAGTCTTACAAAATAGACAAGGCTAGGAAAAGAAGGTGGGCCAGAGCTCCACAGTGGACCCTCATTCAAAGAGATGGCGGTGTTCACTGTTGGTGTGTTGCTTTGCTTTTGCTTTTCATTCTTCCAGTATATCTGTCTCTTTTGTCTGAATCTCCTTTTCTTATATAACCAGAGGGCTTCTGCTATGATTTAGACAAAGCACTTTTTTCAGTATCTGCCTACCCTTTTCTTTAGATATTGTTTCTTCTGTCATATGCACACAATGTACACTCAAATGAACAGATTTGTTCCAGTGTTTATAGCACACAATAAACCAGAATGTAGGCAATAGCATTGCTATTTTCCAAATGAATGAAATAACTTTCTGGGCATAATGTGTTGAAGTTACACAATTAATTAATAACAAAGCAGATTTTCAGCCTAGGGCTCTGTGTTAATCCAGGGCCCATGAGGGTTTTCTGCTTTTCCAGTCATGAAATCATTCACATGTCGTCAAAACTTAGTCTCACCTGCGCAGTCTGCTCTCTACCAGGGGCACTGAAGGCAGTGTATTAGTGAGAGATGGAGATGCAGGTCTGCTAAAGGATGCACGGTAGCTCGCTATCGATGCTGGCCATGGTGGCCATGATGGCTGTGGTCTGTTTGTGTGTGTGTGTGTTCCAAGATTCAGATGTTAAAACATAATCACCAGCATGATGCTATTAGGAGGTCGGGCTGTTGGAAAGGGATTACGTCATGAGTAGCATTATTGTTTTTGTAAACTCTTGAGAACTTTTTTGATCCTTCCACCAGTTGAGAATATAGTGTTCCAGGAATTTCCCGTCATCAGACACAGACTCAGCTGCCACCCTTTTGGACTCCTTAACTCGTCCAACTGTGAGAAATATGTTGCTGCTGTTTGTGAGCTCCCATTTTCCTCAGGCTTTGTTGTGGCACACTGGCCTGACTAAGACAGTGATATTCCATGGTTTGACAGTGTTATTACCAGTACGGTAATGCATATGGGCCCAGGATTTTTAGAATAAATCTAGATTGTAATTTTAGTGCTGACAGTAGTAACAGGAATTGGTTATGTTTAGCAGTGATTGGTAGCTAAAGTCAGCATGCCTCATGGTATTTAGAAATGCGATTTATTTTGCAGGGAACAGAAGTCTGTTGATACATGTAGTGCTCAATTTTTCATTCTTTGATTGGTGCTTTTATAGAATGTAACAGCTTTGGACTTCATTGGGCCTAAAACCTAACCTTTTTTTTTTTAATGTCCTGAGGTCATTCTTGCAAATATGAATTTCTATATTTTATCATCACACAGATACCATGTAGAGTTACTGCTCAGTAAGCACATAACCCCAGTTCTGTAATTTTGTTTCAGCTCTTCTTTCCTGCTATGATGCCCGTTTCTGCTCCCAAATCTCCTACAGTTTCCTGTCCAGTGTACTGAAACCTGAGAAGCTGGTTGTGCTGTAAATAAGGACAGCTACTGAGTAAGGCCCCGAGTGCACGCACTTTAGCACATGAGCTTCCGTGTATTGTGACAGCTGTTCAGCTGCTTGGCTCTCTTCTCATTGGCTCCAGGAATACTGATGTCATCAGATCACTAACTTCCTGAAGAGTGAAGTGTGGCTGCCCTGGGGTTTCTCCTCTGTTCACTGGTCCACTTGGTAGGGCTGTCACATGTTAGAGCAGTGTCTGTCGAGCCAGCCGAGGTGCTGAGTGTTTGGGACATGAGCATTTGTCACAGTAGAAACTTTAACACCTCAGTAGGAATAGTGGGGAAAGTCAGATGGGATTATTGGATTCTGGACTGTGTTTGAAGAAGTGAAATTCTTACAGGGAACTTGTAAGTGGATCATGAAATTCCTTTAAAAATTATTAAGCCTAAAGAATAGCTTTATGATGTTGATTAGTTTAGTTGCTTTGGAATATACCTGCAAAACATTTATTTTTAAACAAACATAATATAATTTTTCATTGAGTCTAGAAACTTTAAGTGTGTAACTAGCAGAGCAGTGGTTCTTAACCTGTGGGCCACAACCCCTTTGGGGTCAAATGACCCTTTCACAGAAGTTAAGACCATCAGAAAACAGATATTTACATTGTGATTCATAACAGAAGCAAAATTACAGTTACGAAGTAGCAACAAAAATAATTTTATTGTTGGAAATCATCACAATATGAGGGACTGTATTAAAGGTTTACAGCCTTAGGAAAGTTGAGGACCACTGTATTAGAGTTACCTCAGTATTATTAATGCTAATGATGCATGGATTCTAGCTAATCTCTGCATCCTGAGAGTGGTCTCAGTGCATGGTACAGAGAGTAAACGTGTATAAATAGCGCCATGTTCATTGTTTGTGTTCTTCGGGAATGGCGACCAGGGGCAGTCTCCATCACTTGCATCAGGAGGCCATTGCAGAGGGGCTGCTGACATGGGTGAGGAAGGACAGCAAAAGTGCTGGCTGCTGGGTGAAAGAGCCCGTGTCTCCTGAACCTAAGCAGTTTAGCCAACCCGGGTTAAGGAGGTGTGGTAGAAAGTGTGGCAGGTGGTCAGAATGTAGGTTTTCAGTAATATAAATGCTATTTTTAAAAGTGTGGCTTTATTTGGAGGGGGATAAATAGCCACTGAAATATTCTAACAGGTAACATGAATCACATTTGTGTTTCATTGAGATCATTCTGGAAGAGGTGTGGCATGTTCACTGAAAGAAAGACACTAGAGTTGGGTCTCTGAGGAAACTTGGGATGGCATGATGGCAGTGTGAGTAAAGCCCCGCAGAGGACAGAGAGGAGCCCGGGCTGGACGGGAGGCAGCGGCGGCTTTCAGACGGTGTCCCAGTTCAGATGTGACTTAGTACTGAGTTGTACTCTGTGTGTGTGGGGATAGAACAGAAGGGTGTTATTTTTGACATCTTGCTTGCTCCCATTAAGATTAAGATCAGTTTGATTCTGTCATTCTCATTCTTGGGCATTCAACTTCTAATTAGTTACCAGGCTAGGAGTGATTCCACCTTTGCCAAAGTGCAGAATCCCCACAGTTAGTTCATCAATGCTTATTGATTTGTCAAAGTCTCAAAACCTTTTCATTTCATTATTATATTTTCATTTTTCAAGAATTGCAAGCATTTCTGTAAAATCATCCAGCTCAGCTGTATAAGTAAAAAGTCCTTTTATTTATTAATGTGTAAATGAGGCTTGTGCCTCTTAATGCATTATATCTACTCTGGCATCTCTATCACAACACACATGATTGACAGCTCTGAAAATCGAGTTTCAAAACAAGCATGATTGGCAGCTGCAAGGTAACGTGCACGTGCCCTGCATGTTATTTGTACTTTTGTTTGACACTGGGGTGGAATAAACAAGCTAATTTCCCCGTCTTTGTTTCTATTTCAGGTTATGAAATATATAGGGTCAAATAGAAAGTGGAATATATAGTGGATGTTTCAAAAACCCAAGTTTTCAAGGTGTATATTGGCAAAGAGAAAATAAAAGATTGAATTGAGTCTCTTTACTTCAGAAGAGAAAGAACACACCTTAAAAATATGTCTATTTTTGTCTAAATTGGTGATCCTGTAACTCATCCTATACGCTAGCTCTTCTTTAATACATCTTCGATAATTTAAAAGTAAAAGGTGTGTTATATTTAAACTTTAAATAAAAGACAATAGTTATCTGAACGATATGTTCACATGTGGTCAGATTGTACATTATGATCTCTTCTAGACACATCGGAGTTGTGGAAGCATGTGGTGTCAACTGCACATGGTATTAAGGGGTCAAGTTTTCCCTAGTTGGGATGCATGTCAGGGAAACTGCATTTGGATTTTGCTGTTAGCTTGGTTGCTATAGACTCTGTTTTTGTTGCTACCAGAACTGACTGCTGTGTGGTTGTCACCTGTGTACTACTCTGTCAGGGTGGAGGTGGTCAAAAAAAATGTCTGGGGAGGTTTTTGTGCCATTTCCGTACTGTAAAGGTCACAAGCGACCCGGCCATGTCTTGGTGTGGCTACTTCTCAGGGAGTGCAAGCCTTTTTAAGTTTTTCACAAAAGCTTTGACATTAAAACCTCTGTAGGACAGAGGAGAAAAAGTCAAGGCTTCACTCCTACACTTGGGTCAAGAGTGGAATTTCCAAATATTAAAAGTTGTCTTAATAGAAGATCTGTGTTCTATTTTAGCCTGTATAATTTTCCATTAATTCATTGCTACTTGGTAACATCTAGAGACTTGGAGAATTAGTATTTCAGTACATATTTTGTAATTTGTGGTTATTATAACATAAATAATATTTCATATTTGTTGAGCATTCTCTATGCAAAATACATTATAAAGAAAATAGCATGAGTAATTTTCTTAACCCTTTTTATTACTCTGATATTAATACTGCTAGGAAACCTGTTTAAAGACACTGAAGAAACGAAGGCTAGCATTTGAAGTGACTTACCCCGTGCTTTGGCACTAGCAAGTGAGCGTACCTGAGCTGGCATAGCTCCTTTCTGCCCTTCATCCAGCTTTGCTACTTCATGCTGCTCAGATTCACTTCCAGGAGAAGTATGTGTGCGTGCATGCATGTGTGTATAGTTTCATTTTTCCTCAGTAAGCTTTTGCATACCTTCACTACAGCATATTGAATTCAGTTTGAAAGATATGTAGAGCATAGCAGCAATGCAGAAAAATGACCAAATGCTCATGTGAATGAGGTGTTTAGAGAAAGAGTTAAGATGGTTTCATAAGCAGAAAAAAAGTCTTTTCTAAAAGGTAGAACTTTAGAATCTAAAAGATGGAGAAGTTGTTGGGAATTAAGTAATGGAAACCATTTCTGGGGAAGTGGCATGAAGTGTGGCAGAGAACCAGAATGCACACGGTGAGATTGTTGATATCAATTTGTGTCTTAGTTAGGGTTTCTATTGCTCCGATGAAACACCATGACCGAAAAGAAAGTTGGGGAGGAAAAGATTTATTTGGCTGATACTTGCATCGTTGGGAGATGTTGGAACAGAAATTTAAGCAGGGCTGGAATCTGGAGGGAGGAATTGATAACAGAGCCAGTTCCTCAATGGAGGCTCCTTCTTCTCTGATGACTCCAGCTTGTGTTAAGTTGACACACAGAACCAGCCAGGACAGGGTGTAACACGTTTTCCCAAAACTTAGTAACTTAGAATAGTAAACATTTGTTTGTCTCATGTAATTGATAGTATCCATGAATCAGTGATTGCCTTAGCTGAATAATTCTAGCTCATGGTCCCTTGGGAAGTTCATTTGAGGTGTTTGCCTGGTAAACAGTCATCAGAAAGCTTGGCTGGGAGTAGAGGATGACCAGTTGTGCCATGAGCTGGTGACCAAACCATGAACACTGAACCTGTGGAGAACATTCCAGATTAGCACAGCATGCTGGGTGTTGGCAGGAGGTCTCATTCCTCTGCATGGACCTCTCCATCTAGACTGAGTGAACGCCTTCCTGGGTCATCTACGAAAGTGACCAGGGACATCACGGTGAAGGTGTCGTGGAGTGTGCGTTTTCACTTGCACCTCCTCTGTAGGAAGTAAGCCCTAGGCTTTCTTCATGGATGGGCCTGCCTCCTACATGGGGACGTGTACTAAGTTTATGTACATTATTTCTTGTGAACAAAACTCAGCTTTTATTCTAAAAATGTCATAATTGCTTTTAAAATTTGTGTGTTGTCTATAATTTGTAAGTGTGTACACATGTGTATATGGGTAAATGTACATGTGTGCACATATAGTAGATCCCAGAACTGGTGTGTTCCCTTAATCACTGACCACAGTTATGCTCCCTGCTGACCTGAAGCTGATCACTTTGGCTAGGTTAGTTGACCAGTGGGCTTTAGGAACCCACCTGTCTTCACCCTTCCCTCCCGCCTGCGCTAAGCTGAAGCGATAAGTGTTTTCCCAAGCCTGCCTTTCAGATGGGCTCTAGGAATCCAAGTTCAAGTGGTCTTGCTGTGCAGCGGCCTTTGCTGACTGAGCCATCTCCCAGCCGTGTTGTAACTCTATAAAACCAATGAGATGTGTGGTAGAAAAAGACGTGAGAAAATGAAAACATTCTTCTACCTTTTCTATATTTTCTTTGGTGGTGGTGTTGGGGGCAGGGAGTTCTGTATTGCTTCTTCCTCAGGATAGTTGGCTGCATTGTTCCGTAAGGGTAGAGGGAGCAGAAGCTGGGAACAGGGTTTGGACAGCTATCCAGGAGACACTTCAGTGAATGTGCTCAACTTTATCTCAGAGTATAAGAAATACATAGGATTGGGAAGGCTGGGGACAAACCCTAACCTGCACTAACTGTCATGGTCATGGGAGGGAGGGAGTCCCATGCTGCCTGGCTTTGGGAAGGGCTGCCCGGCCACGATAGACTGCAGCTTCTGACCAGCCAGCCAGGCCTCCCCACAGGACTGGAGACAGGATTCTCTGATAGTCCTGGCTGTTCTGGAACTTGTCTGTAGACCAGCCAGGCCTCCCCACAGGACTGGAGACAGGATTCTCTGATAGTCCTGGCTGTTCTGGAACTTGTCTGTAGACCAGGCCGGTCTCACCCACAGGACTGGAGACAGGATTCTCTGATAGTCCTGGCTGTTCTGGAACTTGTCTGTAGACCAGCCAGGCCTCCCCACAGGACTGGAGACAGGATTCTCTGATAGTCCTGGCTGTTCTGGAACTTGTCTGTAGACCAGGCCGGTCTCAAACTCAGAGATCCACCTGCTTCTGCCTCCTGAGTGCTGGGATTAAAGGTATACATCACCACCACCTGGCATCCTTTGCCATATTTTTAATGTTGATGTGGTTTTATCACCAATATTAGTAGTATTAATTACATTTTAACCCTAAATTTCTAATATATTTAAAAGATACCCTTTTTTTTCTTTTTTTTTTTTTTTAGTTTGTATGAATCTAAGTATCCAAACCTTTGTCCCCTTACTTATGTATACGCCAAGTAGACTGATGTCACTTGGGAATAGTTTGGGAAGCATCCATGGGGTGTGTCAGGTCCTGCCAGCTCAGGTTTCTACATCTTTCTCTGTCTAACCCCCCCCCCACACTCTTACCCCCTCTCACGATGGCAAGAGCTCTTTTTTTCAGGCTGCTGGTACATAGTTCTCTAAATATTTATTTCTTCTCATACAAGAGAGCCTGGATGATTTCAGACTAACCATCAGGCTTCATAGCTTTTGCTTTGGCTAATTGAATTACTGTTCCCGCAGCCTGAAAGCCGAGTCACCCTCCTCATTGCAGCCCTTCTGATGATGGGTGTGGTCGATCGATAAGTTAGAATTAGCCAGACCAGCTTAATACAAAAGATTTAATAATTGGGGAAAAGGAAATTCATACGACCACCAGGAGCGCGGAGAGAGCGAGGAGAGCACACCTGGATGCTTTTATCCTTTTTTCTTGGCCTCAGGGGGCCACACCCTAAACAGAATGTGATTGGCTGAGCTTCCCCATCATCCTTCTAAATGTTTCAGTCCAATCCGTGTACAAGCTTTTGTAGCCGTGTTGCTTTTTCTTTTTTCTCTCTGTTGTCTCTCACCAGCCCTCCCTTTCTTCTTTACTCTGAGCTGTGCTGGGTTTCAAACCAGGGCCTTACATGTTCTAGACAGGAGTGTTTACCACTGAACTCCTGCCCTGCCCTTCCCTCTTATTTATTGTTTAAATTGTCCCTCCTGTCTGCACTGTGGACTTTTCTTCTGTCTCATACCTAGTAAGCTACAAAGGCTTCTTCCTCATCATTCTCTTTGTCCCTCTTCTCTTTACTTTGTTAATTTTGTCTTTTTTATTTTCTGTGCATATATTTTTATCACCTTTATTTTTTTAGTGATTTTTTTATTGAGCTCTACATTTTCTCTGCTCCCCTCCCTGCCTCTCCCTTCCCCCTTCAACCCTCCTCTAAGGTCCTCATGCTCCCAATTTACTCAAGACATCTTGTCTTTTTCTACTTCCCATGTAGATTAGATCTATGTAAGTCTCTCTTAGTGTCCTCATTGTTGTCTAAGTTTCCTGGGATTGTGGTTTCTAGGCTGGTTTTCTTTGCTTTATGTTTAAAAACCACCTATGAGTGAGTACATGTGATAACTGTCTTTCTGTATCTGGGTTACCTCACTCAAAATAATGTTTTCTAGCTCCATCCATTTTCCTGCAAACTTCAAGATGTCGTTTTTTTTTTCCGCTATGTAGTACTCCATTGTATAAATGTACCACATTTTCCTTATCCATTCTTCAGTCGAGGGGCATTTAGGTTGTTTCCAGGTTCTGGCTGTGAGAAACAAAGCTGCTATGAACATAGTTAAGCACATGTCCTTGTGGCACAATTGAGCATCCTTTGGATATATACCCACCCAAAAGTGGTATTACTGGGTCTTGAGGAAGGTTGTTTCCTAGTTTTCTGAGAATTCACCACACTGACATCCAAAGGGGCTGTATCAGCTTGCATTCCCACCAGCAATGCAGAAGTGTTCCCTTTTCCCCATATCCTCTCCAGCATAAGTTGTCATCAGTGTTTTTGATCTTGACTATTCTTACAGATGGAATCTGAGTTGTTTTGATTTGCATTTCTCTAATGACTAAGGATGTTGAACATTTCCTTAAGTGTCTTTCAGCCATTTTTGATTCCTTTGTTGAGAGTTCTCTGTTTAGGTCTATACTCTGTCACGACCGCCTTGAACCAGCAATGACGACGCGCAGTTTATTCAGGACCTTGAACAGTTGTTTCTCTCTCGCTTCTCTCCCGTTTCTCTCTGTCCTGGGGCAGACCTCTCCCAGCCCTTATATAGGCTATGGTCGCCTATCCCGGAGTGCCACGTGGACATCGCCCATAGGCTCAAGCATACGCAAGCGACACACGATCATAGCAGATCACGGGCCATCACCATAAAAGGAGTTGTTTTTCACAGAGAGCGCTCGCTTTCAGTGGAGGGCGGCAGCCGGTGCCATCTTAAAGGCGCGGCTCCATGCAGCTCTCTACAATACTTCATTTTTTTTAATTGGATTATGTGTTCTTTTGGTGACCAGTTTCTTGAGTTCTTTGTATATTTTGGAGATCAGACCTCTGTGGGGTTAGTGAAGATCTTTTCCCATTCTGTAGGCTGTCATTTTGTCTTGTTGACCATGTCCTTTGCTTTACAGAAGCTTTTCAGTTTCAGG